>NC_133777.1:2383810-2562788 GCF_003597395.2 Chelonoidis abingdonii
GCTGGAGGGAGGAGGGAGAAGCAGGACGGAGCAGCCAGCTCAGGGGAGGTGGAGGCAGAGCAAAGGTGAGCTGGTGCGGGGGGGTGGGGCGTGGAGCTGCCGGTGGGAGCTCAGCCCCCACCAATTTTTCCTATGCTCTGGTGGCTCTTATTTGTTTTTTTTTTGCTTTTGTTTTTGTTTTTTTCCTCCACAGCTGGCTCTTGTTTTTTTGTTTTGATTTTATTTCACGGCTCTCATCTGGTCATCCTACCTGGGACTGATTGGGCCATGAGGACTCTAATCCATCGAGTGGTTCCTCCAGGTCAAATTTAACACATTGGTGACGAACAGCACTCCTGTTGCCTATGCTATGCCCGTTCTGTGGAGAAGCAGAGGAATCCCAAGCTGCAATCTGGCCCCTTCTGCTGCCAGCATTAACATTTATTTTAAAATATTTAAAAGAAAAACAATCCCTGATTGTGCTTAGAAAATAATGAGTGTCTCTGCTGCAGCAGGAATATTTTGCATTTGCAGCTGCACCCGTCAAAGGCATCAAGCTCCCAGGAGTGTTGTCCCCCTTTATTTAGGCAACTCATCAAAGGGGGTTTTGGAAAAAATGGATGAATTCAGGAAAGTGGGAGGAGGAAGGGTTTTAAATCCCACGTCTACCAAGCACAGTGACGGCTTTAACTCCCTCACAGTGAAACGCAGAACTCAAACCGAGTGCTCATACATTAATAAACTGCTCACAAGCACCCCTGAGACTGAAATATGCTCATGTTAAATTTGGTGATTGTTTAAAAAAAGAGAATTAACACATTCATAAAAATCACAGTGTGTTTGTGAATAAGTGGCTGTGACAAGACGCAAGGACACTGCCTAGCCCCGACCCTAAAGGGTTAATGCAGCAGCCTAGAGGGAGCAGGAAGGGCTGCCTAGGAGGCTGGATAGCAGTACTGGAGCCCGCTTACAGGTCTGCATGTGGGGAGTGGTGGTTGTATTTGCTGTCTTTGTTTTGCTATTGCCAGTTTTGCTCTGTTTGGACTCTCTAAACTCTTATCAAGGTGGCCCTGGGAAGAAGGGACCACAACTGACTGCAGGCTGCCTAACTGCTGTGTTTTGTGTGCTGGGAAATCAGCACAACCCCCCACAGTGACACAGAAGAGAGGATTACATTCCTTTTTAAAAGGTGACAACAAATAGCTCACCTGGCACTAACAGCATCTTCCCCGTTTCTCAGATGAGGACGCTGAGGTGCAGACGGCAAACTGGTCTCAGAGTTAGGACCAGAACTCCCAGTCCTGTGCCCTAACCACTACACTGTGCTTTGCTTCCCCATGAGGGTAAACGCTGGACGCTCTACATGCAAAATAACCCCCCTCTTTTTTCTTTTTGCTGTTAAAATTTGAGGGCCAGAACCTCAACTGGTATAAACTGGCAAAGCCAGTGTGGCTATTCCAATTCACACCAGATGAGAGCTGGCTCACACTCTTTAAATGAAAACCACAACAGAGAGAAACTACAGCTAGTATTGTAAACAGATGACAAGATATTTTAAGTGTTGCACTATTAACTTATTCAGTGTTAAAGAATTAGGACTTGTTAGCAAGAATGAGGGCAAAAGACTGCTATAATAATCTCACTAAAACCATATGAAGTATTTTTCATCTTCAGAGCACTTTACAAACCATTAAATTATAATTACTCACATGGTGACTTTCATTCAAAACTATACAGTCTACACAAGAACCATATCACTCACCACTGGAATGCATCTGGGGGGATGTAACTGTTTAGCAATGATCAGTAACACTACATGATGGTGCAGGGCACAAAGTGAATACTGGATCCAAATGCAAAAGGAGTTCCTAAGCCTACTGAATGTAATTAGCTGAGGTGGGATTACTTGGCCATGGGGCTGACTGCGCCATAGCTCTACCAAAATCCACCGTGTGTGCAAAATGTGCAAGGATTCCCTTTAGCTCCCACTAGTCAGTGGTATTGAAGACACTGTTTTCTGCACACCCGATACCTAGGAAAATGCAATAGTGTTACTGAAAGTGATGTGATCTGAACCCTTAGTAATTCTCAAAAGGGAGCAGATCAGATACCAGCTGATTAATGTCTAAATAAGAGCCTTTTCAATATTTTGGATGGAAGCCCAAGCCCAGCGTTGCTCCCGATTCTTTGGTCTGGGAACATCCCCAATGGGGAGCAAGGGCCGTGCAGCTGGCACAGTCATAGTCACTTGTGCACCAAAAGTGCACCTGCTACAATATGTTATACCATGCAGCTGTCCTTTTTGCATCCATGTTGCTAGGCCACTGAATTAAAGAAGCATCTGAGCACTAAATCTCCTTGTTAGCAATAATGCACTAGCTTAGCAAAAAGCCAGTGACTGGATCATGAATTACAATGAGTAACTACCTCAAGACTCATATTTGGGGTGGCTGAGTAAACACTCCATATTAGACCACAAACAACCTGCAACCTCATCAAAGCAAAATATATCTGTGAAGTTTATTGGAAAGCACAGCAAAGGGACAGCATGGTCCCAGCCCCCTACAGATCAACTCTGGGCTTGATTCTGCCTGAGCCTCACAGAAGTTGTGCAATTCAGTGGGGAGCAGGCTTTTATGGTTGCCATTAGAGGGCATTGTAATGTCCTAGAAAAGTAACAGGTGGAGTGCCTGCTCAAAGCTACTCCTTAAAACAGGTCCCTAGAATGGCTTGGGCTTTGTCTACACTTACAGTTTTGCAGCACTGGCAGTTACAGCTGTGGTCGTACAGCTGTGTACGGCCAGCGCTGCAGTGTGTCCACGCTGACAGCGACCAGCGCTGCAGTGTGTCCACACTTGCACCAGTTGCAGCGCTGTTGTGAGTGGTGCATTGTGGGCAGCTATCCCACAGAGCACCTCGTCCCAATTTGCTGCTGGGGGTTGTGGGAAGGGGACGGAAGGGTGCGGGTCATTCCGCTTCCTGTTCCAACGACCCGTCGCTGCTAGGGAATCGGACTCCCACGCCTAAGGGAGGGCCCACACCGGTTGAGGCGACCTTTGGTAATGGTGTTCTTTTTCAACTTACCCCGTCCCACGCTGCCGGTCCTGCTCCATGGTCCCTCCTTTTGAGTGAAGCGCTCGGCGGGAGCGCGGCATGACGCCGCTCTCCGGAGCTAAAGCTCCAGAGCTGGGTGCGCGGGGCTTGCAAGCGCTGCCGCTCCTGCCTGGTGTGCTTTCCAGGTCCATGAAGTGGGGCGTTGCGGGGTCTTGTGTCACACTCTTCGGCCAGGTAGAGCAGGAGTCGACAGATGACTTGCCTAGCGCTCTGACGGTGCGCTTCCAGTCGGAGAGGGAGTCGCGGAGTTTGGCTTCGCGCTCCGCGACTGGAGCGGCGGCAAGCCGCCGCTCTCGGACCGTCTGGGAGCTCCGGCTAGAGCACGGCACTAGGCGCAGCTCCGGCCGGAGACGCGGCAAGCCCCTGTCTCCGCTCTGGAGCGCCGGCCGGAGCGCGGCAAGCCCCGCTCTCCACGTCAATGGAGCTCTGGGCACCTTTAAATAAGCTCCTCCTCTCTGATAGTCCTGGGGCAGTGATGGGGGTGGTGTTATTTATAAAGATTCCTGTGGCTCCAAGCTGTCCTCTGCTCACCTTCTTTTTTTTTTCTCGGTCACCTTCAAATTAGCCGCCGATTGCCCGTCGCTCCTCTTTGCATTTCTCCCTAGTCGCTCCGGAGCTATTGTAAAGTGGGCGTCTCTGGATTATGTATAAGTGTGGGTTTTGTGGGGCTACTTTAAAGGTTGTCTGTTGGTGTTTGCCAGGCTGCCTCTGCGCACCCCATGACTCGCCACACCAAGTCCACCCCCCCTGCATGCGCCAGCCTTTGCACCCCGTGCCCACAGCCCCTCTGCCAAAACACCCCTTCCATCTCCATCCACCTGCCACACCCTGAGCCTGCCCAAAGCTACCAGCCCCACACACTGCGCCCGCACCAGCTACTGACACTCTGCCCAGCCACACCCCCTGCCCTGTATTCCAGTCCAACACCCGCTGCACTCCACTGGCCTGAAGCCAAGCCCGACCCACATTTCCCTTGTCTCCAACTCAGCTCTCCACATTTCCGTTGCCCTGCCTGCGAGGCCAGACGCTACCCTCCAGTCAGCCCTCGCCCCGCCTTCAGCCAGCCCCCATGTCCACTGCCTGCCCGCACGTCCTTCCAGGGCATCAACCACTGGCAAGGAGAGCAGCTGAATCAAATGTGGCACACCCCCAGGGAAGTGGACGGGACCACACACAGTAGGAAACAGAGTCATTAACCAAGGCAACAGGATAGTATGATGGCGAAGGTGATAGGTGGAAGGGGGGGGAGAGAGATGGAGGGGAGGAGAGAAGAGAATAGAGTGAGAGGAGAGGAGTGAGAGGGCGTGGTGTTGGTTTGTGTGCCCACGGTGGTTGGTTAAAGTCTATGCCGGGCCGATCTGGCTTCTCTTGGGACAGTCATACCTTTCTCTGCGCAGCGTCTCTTTATTCTTGGCAGCCTGTTCCTTTTTCATGGTTTCCTTATCCTCCACGCCCGCAACTTTTATTTTCCTTTGAGTACCAGATCCATCAACCTCGCTCAACCATCTCTTTTAGTCTCCCTTGGTCTTTTCTAGATTTGATCTCCAGAAGTCTGCACTGACTGGAGCAGTACTTCAAGGTCACTTACAAACCAACACAGAGAGAATAAACATGTTAATCAGAGCTGCAATAGGGTTTGTTAAAGTTGTTGGTGAGCGGATGTCAAGTGGTGTGAACATCGTGGAGGCATATGCACTGAGATGAGGCCGCAGCGTTCATGATAGTAGTATGGCGAAGCTTCCCCACAACGCAAGCTTCACAGGGAAGGGGGGTCTGATCACGTGGCTCACCTGGGGAAGGGGTGGTGGTGGGGTTGCTTCAATTCTGGGAAGCCATGGGGTTATCTGTTGACTTGGGGAAAGCAGAGAGCAGGCTACAGGGATAACACTGAACTCCACACCCACATCTGCACAGCAACTACTCTCAGAGCCATCTTGTGCCACATGCAGCCCACCCTGGGAAGGGGTGGGGGTTGCTTCACTCTTGGAAGCCATGGGGTTTTCTGTGGTCTTGTGGAAAGCAAAAGAAGCAGCTACAGGAATCAATGGTGCTATTTCCACATTCTAGCAATGCTTGCAGGCAGCCATAGCCCTCCGTTCCCAAAATATTTGTCATCCTAATAAAAAAAGCTTCTTACCAGGAACAGCTCCTCTGCTGGTTCCTCACTGCCAAGGTCCCAGCACTGCGACCTGGTCTAGCTTTCTTTTCCTGCTGGAACAAATAGCTCCTGCCTGCATGACTCCTGGAGTCTCCAAACACCTCAGTAGCCTCCTCTCGGTTCTCTTATTAAACTCCCGCCTGCGCGCAGGCGTCGTGGAGCGGCGAGGGCAGGTGGAGGTGCGAAGGCGATGAGCCAGGGGAGGAGGGCGTGGAAGAGGGAAGGCTGGGATAGAGTCTAATTTACCCTGTTGAGTGCCTAATTTTAAAAATACACTGGTGAGTTGTCTCACATTTTATTCCTTTTTTGCTCTATGCGCTTTTGATTCTCGGTCTTAGATTTTTTCCTTGGAAGCAGACCTCTCAGTGTGTACAGTCCAGCTACTGCAAACAGGGAAGTTGAGCGACTGGTCTGAGCTTTTTATGTAAGACAGCCCCCCCCGCGCCTGCCCTAAGTGGCAAGCGCTGTAATACCCCCTTGCAGCGCTGCAACTTACAAGTGTAGCCAAAGCCTTGGTAACTCAATTTTACTCACCAAAGTTCTGCAATTGTTGACTGATAAATATAATCATTCAATTTCTTACCCCCTCTCACTTCATGTCCTGAGCCTCTGATCTAGATTACTAGGCTTTATCTAAATTTGAAGCAGAGTGACTATCGCAAAGAACCATCCCATGAGCCTTCTACAGTCAGGAGAGTTCCATGTCATCTTCTGTGGCATCTCATGCCCAGTCTTGAATGTTGCTCCTCTAATGCTTTCTTCCTGTTATCTTTCTCTAGAGAAAGCCAGTATGATGCAAATTTTCCACATTATCAAAGTTCCCAGGGACCCATGACATGGAATGGCACCATAACTTGCTCTGACCAGATGCTGACATCAGGTTCCATGGCTTTTTGGCCCTTGTACTCCCCAGGGCTTATACCTTGTGCTGCCTTTAGCCCCGTGCAGTTGCTGTAAAAATGCTAACAAAGAAGAATTCCTGCCTCTCAACCAACTGGATACACCCCATTTTCTGCCAGAAATACTATGTGAACGGCAAGATGCCAGGCTGAGGAGAATCAGGCCTATTGTAAAAAGCACGCTCTGTGCGGCGGCATAGACAATGACAACTGCAAATCTGCTTGGCAAGTGGTGGTGACCTGCATAGCTTCTACTCAGATTGAAACTTAGCGTTCTACCTGAAGAGCTAGCATGAACCCCTCTAAGCTTTAAATTACCAGCTCCAGATTTGATTTTCCCGCTGGCCCACCATCCAAAAAAATTCCCAAAAAGGGGGCCGTTTTTGCTCCCTCTGGTCTCCCCAAACCCTCCCTGGGGAACCCCAAGACTCAGAGCCTTGAGTCTTACCACAAAGGGAATAACCCACTTTCTTCCCTCTCTCTCCACCCAGACTTCCCTCTCTGGGGCTAAACCTGAGAGTATGATGCAATCTCTTTACATCACAATACCAGAACAGTCTCCTCTATTCACAACAGAGACAACCCAAAATACAAGAAAAAGAAATGATTCTATCCTCTCTTTCCCCTCCCACCAATTCCCTGGGTGCTGCAAGAGCTCTACCCTCCGTAATCTAACACAACAGAGAATTCCCCTTCCTTTCGTTCCTTAGCCTACCCAGAGAGAAAAACCAACACAGTCTTAAAAAAAAGAAAAGCTTATATAAAAAGAAGGGGAAGGCGGGGGGGAGTGTGTGAGAAAAAAAACACATGAACATATGACTCTGATAGAATTGACAATACACAGGGCTATTATTAAAAGAAAAATATTGAATTAAACAGATCTTTTACTTAAAAGAGATAAAATTAAACACAGCATATTCTACACCATGTAACATACCAAAACAAAACATAAAATAGCCTATTGTTTTGCCACTCTTTGTACTCACAATTTGAAACTGAAGAATTAGAAGCTTTGAAGATATGTAACAAAAGCCTCTCATAGTCAGGAGACAGATTCAAAAGACTCAGACCCAACATTCCTCCTGAGTTTTGAAAAAATCCAGTTTCCTGATTGGTCCTCTGGTCAGGTGTTTGGTTCCCTTTGTTAACCCTTTACAGGTGAAAGAAACATTAACCCTTAGCTATCTATTTATAACAGTGACACAGAGGACCTGCCTTAGAGACTCTGCATTGTATTAGAGACTTTGCATTCTATTGGGAATGAGGAGCCCAGAGTGCACAGCAAAAAGTCCCAAGGTACTAAACTAATATCTGCCCCACCAAACTAGGAGACACAGGCCTTTTGCCATTGTTAATTGGTGTGATTCTACGGGAGTGGAGAGGATGGTACCTTGGAGGACCCCTGCCAACACCTGGGAGTGCTGAAAACACATTCAGAACACACAGTGTATCTGCAATGTCTCTGTCCTTGCCAGCTCTCAGATCAGGACCAAGGCACATTAAAGCAACAATGAAAACTGAGTTAAGTCCTGGTTTCTATGCTGAATGATTCCACTAACCAGGCATCAGAGCACTCAACACAACTCCATCCCCCTTAATCAAATCTCAGGTTACATTCAGCACCCTCTCCTCCAACTAACCCAATCTTGGGAAGGCATGCAGTTCCCCTTTTCCACATCCATCGAACCTTGATGTTGGCATTCAGCACATAAACATGTTTGTTTAAATCTTTTTGCCCTCTGTAAAATCCTCAGGCTGCTTCCTGCTTCACTAAAGTTCTCCGAAAAAGCAACGTCACAGATGCTAGTGGTCTCTTTGTAGCCCACAATATTTTCACTGTTGCAGAATGATGCACTTCTGGGATGCCTCTGGTGAACCAGGAGGTATCAAGAGTATTTCATGGAGGAAGAACATATTTTTAACAGATTAAATATAAGGTATTTCCATGCTCAGTATCCTTGCAGCCTAGCTAAAGGAACATTCTTCACAGAAATCACTGTTTAACTCATTCTGTGCATTTCACCTTCCGCAGGCATAAATCTGAAGGGACAGTGCAACAATTTAGCCTTCATCTGCACTGAGTCATCACTCCAAACTTCCACAACTAGTCATCATGCTCGTTAGTTATAGCGTCTTTCTTGGATAGTCTCTAGCTGGCTGTGCATTGTGTGCTGCAGAATGCAGTCATTCCGGTAGCAAAATAAATTGATCTGACAGCTTATGTCTCCCGTTAAGGTTCTGCTCTGAGGTCTGAAATGGCATGGTGGAACAAGGTCAGTGAGGACTAGCGAAAAGAAAGAAGTTTCACTGAAGATATGTCCCCAGGTTGCATCAACTTATTGCAGTACTTTGGTGATACAGAAACATTGCTCCAAGCCCTGCATTGCATTATCTTTATATGACATAAAATACCTGTCCATGCTGCTCGTGTGGATCTCACGCCCTGTTGCTAGTATCGTCCCCACACAGTTCCTGAGTAACTCTTCACATTCACTGCCAAGCTGAAAACCCTCACCCTGGTTCTGGTTTCAGTGACAAAAAAAGTAATTCCAAAATGACACTCTCTGACCCCACATTGGCAGCCTCTAGGGCTCCTTTCCTCAGGCATGGCAGCTATTACACTTCCTTCCATTCTGGTGGGAACCAGAGCCTAACCCCCTCTTCCAGAGGGCTACCACCATCTCCCATACATTCCATGTGGAGTCTAAAGAGCTACACCTGACCCCATGTGTCAGCAGTATTTCGCCTGCAACTTTAGCCAAGGCTCCAGGGCTGCTAACCAGGGTTGCCCACTGCTACAGGCTCTCTGAATGTTCTGCATTTTCATAACACAAACCGGCCAGATGACCTAGTGATAGGGGAGCCCAGGGTTCAGGCCCCAGGCTCTCTCGGCTGACTGTATATACTCTGCACTGGAAATTGCTGACTGATTATACAAAGAGAAAGGTAATAGCTTCCATGTTTGTATTTAGAGTCCAAAATATACGGGGGCTTGAAACTAACCCTCTCTTCACTCATGCACACATACCCAAAGCTGGAGTACAGCTGTGTATATCTAGCATGAAAGGTCAATCTGATGATGTGCCGCTGCTCTGTGGCATCCACCACAATACGTGCATGTCAATGGGATGAAAAAAAGAGTCAGCATGGGGTATCCATGCCCCTGAGTTTGCTCACTCTTCAATCTACTCTGGGTTTTTCCAAGGTGCCCATCACCGTGGTAACTATGCTGCGTACCACAATTACGCACAGCACTGAGCATGCCCTAAGTGGCAATAGTCTCACAGCTCCCTTTGTTCTCTGTGTGCGCATCCCTGGGAGTAGTTTTGGTTTTTCACTTTCCTTCTTGCTTTCTGCATCCTCCTCGGCTATCTCCCTGATTGTTGGCTGAGCCAGGGAAGCTGCTGTTACTGGAAGACGGCTTAATATTGCATCTAAATATCAACATGGTCAGGGTTAGATGCGTCTCATCATCTTCGGTAAGGTATCCCCACAGCTGGGGTCCTGCCACAGTGCCCAAGTGTAGAGCACAGCTCTTTGGCCTTGTCTATTATGGGAAAATACATTGTCAGAACACGTGTTAATTAACACATTTTAACAAGACTGACATTAAATGAGTTTGCCCCTGGTGTGAACAAGGACTGTCAGGTTTAAAACCAGTTAGGTAAGCATGTGATACACACTTTTAAACATGACCATCCCGCTCCATATGAAGGATAAAATTGTGTTTCATGTTGTGTTATTTAAAAAATGTTTGTTAACATGTTCTAACTCAGGTAATTTATCGGGATAGACAAGGCTTTAGAGGGTTGTGTCCACCCAGACTCCTCTTACAAAGCTCACTCTGTATATATGTATACTGTGTACCTGTGGGATGCATGTTCCCAGCTTCCGAGCCAAATGCACATGGAACAAGGTGGTGTTATTTTAAAAGTAATCATCATCTTTATCTAACCTGGTTCTTTGTAAGACCCCCATCACCATAGTATCTAAGGTCCACTTGTTTCTCCTTGTTTAATTAATACAAGCAAAGGATTTGCAGTATAGCTATTATGATCACGTTTTTAAAAACTCACAAAACAGGCTGTAGTGATTTGTCTGTCTTAATATAGGAAAATCCCATTGTTCCAATTTATATTTCAGGGACAAGGTATTTTCTTCCTTCCCACTATTTCCTATACCCAGTGCAGCACCTTGCAAAAGATACTTTTTTTTTTTTTTTTCCCCCAGTGGAAGTTTCCAGAAACAGGTGTGCCCTAATGATGTGTTAACCAGAACCAGTTTGCTGTGATTTCTGTGGCAGATATGGTTTCTGAACTGCAGACTTTCAGTGCAGTTTAGATCCACAGTCCTGACCTCCAATAAGGTTCAGATAGAAGATTGGGAACAAGTTCTGACCACAGTTAGCAAACAGAGAAGCCTGAAGCTTGTTTAGAGCTCAAGTCAATTAGGGCTGACTCTACAGCTAGGAATGGCACCTCCACTGGAGATACAGGATTCAATCAGAGACGTTAGGGATGGAAAAAAACCTGAGATTATCCAGCTTCCTAACAGTGCAGGATTGTTCTCGTCAGTATTTTCATTCCTACAGTTCTGACCAGTCTAGATCTAAGAATCTGAAACAATGGAGCTTCCATCCCTTCCCTTGGGGAGGCTGTTCCACAGCCTGATAGATCTCACTGTCGGGATGTTTTCCCCATGATATTCAGCTTAATTTTTCCCTTTCCTAGTTTCATCCCATTACGCTTATATTATATATCATTCTACATAATTCCTCCCCATCTTCAGCAATTACACCCCTCAGACTTTTGTTATGTACTTGGCTTAACCAAACCAGATGATTCAGCTCTTTGAATCTTTCCCCAATCCCTCCAGCCCCCTGATTTTTTTATTATTGTTTTTTCTTTTAACTCTCTTCAATTTCTCAGTATCTTCCTGGTAATGTACAACAATATTCCCAGTGCAGTCAGCCCAGAGCCATATCAAGAGGGACTCTCACCTCCCTGCTTCACAACATGCTACACAAGAGAATATGTTTAAAGAATATAGTTTAATAAAATGGCAACAACAGAAGCCACTAGTAAAATCAGCCTCACGCTGTTTGTGGGGGTGGGACCCGTTAGTCTGCTCTGCCAGAGATTATGAGACATCCTCATTAAATCTAACATCATGCATTATAAATGGAGAAAGAGAGAGATCTGTAAGACATACCGAAAATGTCGAGAGAAATTCCGGTCCTTTCCCATTGGTAAGCGTGTGATAGGAACAAAAGGAAGATTCTTCAGATCCTCAGGCAGATGACAGTCAGCCTAGGATCACACCCAGGACAGGGTCAGATCCAAACTAATGCAAACCACACACCAGCTGGTGCACCTGCTGTCAATTTACACCTCCCTCAGTTGCTGAGGGATATGTATCCAGATGGACCATTTGCCCATGAACTGTACCTGGGATAAGCCTCTCCTGTCTCCCTTTTCACGCTTTCCTCTTGTCTAGCTTCTTGCACTCTCTGTCCCAGAGTTCAGGGTTTACCACATAATAAGGTCTTCCTTGTTCATCAATTCTGCTTTTAAGGTCTGCTTTGCTTTTTATTTTGCCCAGTGGCTCGAGAGATGTTTTTGACCATCCCCTGCCTCCCCATACCCCAGCAAGCAAGCCTCCTGCCTTCTCTAAAACTGCAGACACGGTCTCTGTAGTTCCAGCTGGAAACTATCTTGTAGCATTACTGCAAAGAAAGGAGGACACCAATCTTTCCTGAACTCCAGAGGGATGCCTCTAATAGTGCTAATTAGTTGACTTCTAAAGTGCTTCTGTTTAAATTACATGCTATTATAACGGGTGAAAAGCCTTAAAGGAAAACAGCAACCAGTGACTCTGGATTGCTTAGCTGTTTTCAGACCTATCCTTCGGTGAGCTTTTACTCCTGTGGCTCAGTTCAGAGCCTCTTGCCTGGAAGGCTAGGGGTTCAAATCTGTTCCAGCAGATGGTTTTATTCCCAACCCTGATTCTTCAGGAGCTGGTGCTGCATTGATATAGGATTTGTCACCAATTTATACCCCTTCCAGCTTATACTCTTCTCTCCCTCTCAGGCCTGGTCTACACTAGGCCGTTAAATCAATTTAAACAGCGTTAAATCGATTTAACGCTGCACCCATCCACACTACCCTGCTCTGTAAATCGATTTAAAGGGCTCTTTAAATCGATTTCTGTACTCCATCAAAACGAGAGGAGTAACCATAAAATCGATATTACTAATTCGGAATAATGATAGTGTGGACGGAAATCGACGTTATTGGCCTCTGGGAGGTATCCCACAGTGCACCACTGACCTGACCGCTCTCTGGTCATCAATCAGAACTCAGAGGCACTGGCCAGGAAAACAGGTAAAGCCCGCGAAACTTTTGAATTCATTTCCTGTTTGGCCAGTGTGGAGCTCTGATCATCAGCACAGGTGACCACGCAGAGCTCATCAGCACAGGTAACAATGCAGTCTCCTGAGAATCGAAAAAGAGCACCAGCATTGGACCGCACAAGAGGTACTCGATCTGATCGCTATATGGGGAGAAGATTCAGTGCTACAGAACTCCGTTTCGACAAGACGAAATGAAAAAGTATTTGAAAGAATTTTAAAGTCTATGACGGGAAAAGGCCACAGCAAGGACTCAGTGCAGTGCAGAGTAAAGTTAAGAGCTCAGACAGGCATACCAGAAAACCAGACAAGCAAATGGAAGGTCTGGATCAGGGCTGAAAACATGCTGCTTCTATGCTGAGCTGCATGCAATTTTAGGGGTGCTGCGCAAACCAGTACCCCACCCCTGGCCGTGGATTCAGATGTCGGGGTTGTAATATCAACCATGGCTGAGGATTCTTGCGAGGGGGAAGACGAAGAGGAAGAGGAAGAGGAGGAAGAGATTTGCTGAGAACACACAGCACTCCATTAGCCCCAACAGCCAGGAGCTTTTTGTGACCCCAGAATTTCCCTCCCAGCCCACCCAAGCCACTAGCCCAGACAGTGAAGCCATGGAAGCAACCTCTGGTGAGTGTACCTTTGTAAATATCAAACATGGTTTAAAACAAGCGTTTTTTAATGTTGATTTGCCAGCAGGGCTTGTGATGCATTCGCAGCCAGTAAAGTTACAGGAAAAGTTCGTCAACATGTCTGGGTGATGGAGCGAAAATCCTCCAAAGAAATCTCCAAGAATCGATCTTGGAGGTACTCAAAAAGCCTTTGCAGAAGATTTCTGGCAAGGCGCCTTATCCGGTCCCCCGTGTACGAAACTTTCCCACGCCATGCATGTAGCAAGTAATTCGGAATCATTCCTTCACAAAGCACAGCTGCGTAAACTCCGGGTGACTGTTGGCATTCAAGAAACATACGTTCTGCATCTTGCGCTGTTATTCTCAGCAGAGTTATATCATTCATTGTAACCTGGTTCAAAATCAGGAATTTAATTTAATTAGGGGGGCATACATGGCGATTTTCCTTCTGGGCTGCCGCTTAATCCCTCCTTCCACGTAGCAAAGTGGGGAGGGGAGGAAGGCTAGCGCTGAGCTTTTCAGCATTTGGCAAGCAGGAATCTTCCCAGCTACCAGCCACGCGGTGGGGGGGGGAAGGACGGAGGGAGATGATTAACAATTAGCTTACATGACAGCAGCCATGCGGTGGGGGAGGAGGGAAAGATGGGGGGTTGGGGTCTCTTGTTTCCTCTTAACAGGACAAGGCATCCTAGGGTCACTGTGATATATGATGCTGAGAAGTCAAACAGAAAGCCTTACCATGGCCGCATGAAAGCTGACTTATGGATCCCTGGACCTGCGTCTGTGAGAACTGCAACATCCAGAGCCACAGGCACTCAATATTTGAACGATGCAAAATGCGACCTTTGTAGTGATAATCACATGTGCTATGTAAGGGGATAGTGTTATTCACTGTGAAAATGAGTACAAGCATGTTCTGTAAAATGTATCTTTTTACATACTTCTCTCCCTGTTTTCCCTCCCCCATGCAAGCTGTAACATTTGTCCGGCCTCCCTACCTCATCCCGTAAGGCTAGCTCAGATAAGGCGGAGGAGGAAGACAACTCGAGATGAAACGTTCTCAGAAATCATGGAAGTAAACCGCAATGGAAGATCTCATCCTAATGAGTGCAAGGATGTGCATAGCAAAATACAGGAAATTGATGCAGTGACCGAGAGCAGATAGGAGAGACGCTGGAGCATGGGGGAGGGAGGGTGGCGGCAGGAAGAATCAGACGTGGATGGCGGCAGGAAGACAGCGGTTGCCGTGAATGCAACGCTGGAGCTGCTGGTGATCATAAACTGATATCGCTCAGATGCATGGTGTATCTCCAGGAAGAGCAGCGGGCTTACAGAGTGCCGCTGCAGCCCATGTTTTAACCACCCTCAAAGCTCCCCAGACGTTCCATATCTCCCTCACCCAGACGTGTATAGAACGCCGTGGGGGAAGCTTTTCTGCTACCAGCCCCACTCCACCCCCCTGGACAGTCCAAGCAAAAGGCTGACATTACATTGAAATGTGCTTAATGGGCCTTTTCCTTCCCTCCAATCCTCCTCCCAAACCACAGCATGCAGGATAGCCTAGATAATTCTTCTGCCTCTTTTTATCATTACATGTTTAATATAGGAATACATTCAAAGGGGGGAGGTGGGTTGTCTTACAGGGAATTGACTTTTAAGAAAGAATACATGACTTTTTAAACAGTGCTAAATGATTTTAATAAAGACCAAATGATTTTTTAAACGAAACTGTCTTTATTTTCCTTCAGCAAGCTGTAAGTACAGGGGAAGGGTGGGTTGCTTACAGTGTAATGAGTCAATCGAGGGGGGAGGTTCATCAAGGGGAAACAAACACAGCAATCACACCGTAGCCCTGGCCCGTGCTGAAACTCGTTTTCAATGAGGCTTCTCTGATTGCGCATCCGCCTCCGGTGTGCTCTCTAATCGCCTCTGGTGTCTGGCTGCTCGTAGGCAGCGGCCAGGTGATTTGCCTCAGCCTCCCACCCCGCCATAAAGGTCTCCCCCTTACTCTCTCACAGAGATTTGTGGAGCACACAGCAAGCAGCAATAACAAACGGGACATTGATTTGGCTGAGAATCTGAGCGAGTAAGTAATGTTCGCCAGCTGACCCTTTTACAACGGCCAAATGCACATTCTACCACCATCCTGCACTTGCTCAGCCTGTAGTTAAACAGCTCCTGACCACTGTCCAGGCTGCCTGTGTATGGCTTTCATGAGCCATGGCATCAAAGGGATAGACTGGGGTCACCCAGGATAACGACAGGCATCTCAACATCGCCAAGTTGTTATTTTCTGGTTTGAGGGAAGTTAATTCCTTGCTGCAGCCGTTTAAACAGAGTTGTGTTTCTGAAGACGCGAAGCGTCATGAAACCCTTCTGGCCATCCCACGTGGATGTTGGAATGAACGTCCCTTGTGATCCACCAGTGCTGTTGCAGCACCATTGAAAAGTTACCCCTTGCGGTTACTACTGGGACCTGGCACTCCGGGGCCAAGATAGGGAAATAGGGTTCCATCTATGGCCCCCCACAGTTAGGGAAATCCATTGGCAGCAAAGCCATCCACTATGAACCTGCACGTTTCCCAGAGTCACAACTTTCGTAGCAGCAGCTTAATGACTGCTTTGGCTAATTGCTGATCAGAGCAGCCCCCCACAGTCACAGATTTCTCACTCCAAAATTGGTTCCCGATCTGACCGGTAGCTGTCTGGAGTTGCAAGCTTCCAGAGGGCTATTGCCAACTCGCTTCTCCACTGTGAGGGCTGCTCACATCTTAGTATCCCGGCGTTTCAGGGCAGATGGGAAAGCAAGTCACAAAGTTCAAAGAAAAGTGCTCTTTACGCATGCGAAAGTTTTGCAGGCCACTGCGAATCGTGCCCACACCTGCAAAACTATGCGGTCCCACAGTCTGTGCTTGTTTCCCGCGCCCAAATCGCGTTCAATGGGTAGAACTGCCCATTATACCAAGCAGTAGCTCCAAAGGCCTTGGGCCCGCGGTTACGGAGGAATTCAGTGTTCCATCCATGTCCCTCATCGCTCTCGCGCTTGCGCTGCCCGTAGCTGCCTTCCCCTCTCTGGCTTTGTATAGTTCATGGTTCACCTAGACAGCACGAGAGTGCGCGATTAGTGTTTTACAGCGTTCACGATTGCGTTACTGATCTCAGCAGGGTCCATGCTTGGCTGTGCTTATGGCGTATTGCTCAGTTCACCCAGGAAAAAAGGCACGAAATGGTTGTCTGCTGCTTCACAAATGGGGAGGGAGGGTGAGGCCTGTACCCAGAATCATCCGCGACAATTATTTTTGCCCCATCAGGCACTGGAGTCTCAACCTGGAATTCGAAGGGGCGGGGGAGACTGAGGGAACTATGGGATAGCTACGGAACAGCTACTCACAGTGCACCGCTCCAGAAATCGACGCTACCCTTGGACCATGGACGCACACCATCGACTTAATGTGCCTAGTGTGGACGCGCACAATCGACTTTATAATATCTGTTTTATAAAACCGGTTTAAGCTAATTTGAAATTATCCCGTAGTGTAGACGTGGCCTCAGCCACGACATTTCCTCCCCTTACGCTCCTGCTTCAAAATAGCGCTGAAGGATCACACCAGCTCTATTTCAGAATGAGAAATAGTGCCAAAGAAGCAACTGCCTTTCTTGTGGTGTTTCAAACACACAGCAGAAGCCTATCTGTGTTTTTGTCCATTCACACTCATGCCTCAATGCAATTTGAAAAAAGCCTTCTTGAGACCAATGTGATTCAGAGCCGAGTGCAATGCTCAGTCTCGTTCTTTATACCATTACCCAAGAGTATGAAGCAGAAGCAATACCAACACCAGCAGGAACGAGGGCTTCAGCATTATCTCCTTCCTTCTTCTTCCCAGTCTTTCTACCTGCTTGCTCTCTTTGGCTAGATCTTGGGAGCTGCCATGACCTCATCCCCTGGCAGGAAGGAGCTGTTCTACATCTTGCAGGATCGAGTCCTTTATCTCCTCTCATTCTCAGCTTCATGCCCTCCCTCTGCCATGCTGTCCCCAAAACTGGAACAGTCTTCATGTCTTCCTCTGCCAGGCATCCTCTCTCTCCTCAAACCCAATTACTCCAAGAATCTTCCCACTGTTCTTCTCATGATTAATAGTCCCCACACTCTTCCATATCTGACTGCTGGCCACTGCTGTACGTTTGTCTCATCTAATTTAGGAGAAATCCTGTTTGCCTTGCTCATGGCAGTATTCTCATTTGTGCCAAATACAGGCCAAACCCGGCTTCTACTGAGTCAATGGGTTGATTCTTCACAATCCTTCACCTTGTGCTGTCATTTACACGTGCAAAAACAATGCACAGTGCATTTTTACAGTCATTTTCCACAAGGGTAGATGACAACCCAGGGTGCTAGGCAGTGGAGGCCCCTTGAGATGATTTAGCTCAGAAAAGGGAGGTGATTTAGCTGTTAGACTGAACACTCTTCAGTGCCTTAATCCAGGGTTGTAAAGAGCCATGTAAATTTATGCTGCAGTGTACATTATTTATTCAGTAAAGATAACATCATTTTAGAAAGTCCATTTTAAAATGTTTCAGGATGGATTAAAGCACTGAACTATATTTGGATGACATCTGAGCTGTAATATATAAATTCCTCCAATAGGGCTACCAGCCTGGAAAAAATGCTTCAGCTTTAAACATATACTGCCAGGTTAACAGAAAACTCACTTATTCTTATCATGCAAACATCCTTACCTGTGTCACAAATACAGCAAGAGCCTAGGTTATTAAACTGAAGTAATTTTCTAAAATCTAATTTACTTTTCACTATTTATGCCAGTTTTTTAATTTGTTAGTCAGTTATATTCACTTTTGGAATTTAGCCAATTCCACTTTTAGGTTCTTATGCACCAGCCCAGTGCTGCAATGTGTAAGCTGCAAATGTTGCAGGGCACAATTCATGGTTTAAAAACAAAAACCTGTTTCCACTGGGATTAAAAAATAAATTCTTTCTAACATTTATATTAGTCTGTAACGCTTATTTCCTAAACCTAAACTTGGGGTCACATTTTACCTCCAGTACTTGCTTAAAGTTGTCTATTCTCAGCTCACAAATAGCCCAATTAATGCTCTGCAAACCCGTATACTAGGGAAGTCCCACTTGACTTTTCACAGAACTATGTCTCTTCCTGACATAAGCATTCTGCCACCGAGCACTGGAAGTAGCTAAATATATTTTCTGTGACACTGCACGACATTGTAAAAATCTGACTTGGTATTATGATGTGGTGGTGTTTGCCATTTCTCCAAAATGCAGGTTCTGCGTATGATATCACACCATCCCCCTAAAAGCAAAGGCTGTATCGCAAGGAACCTTAGAGGGTTAAAGAGATTAATGGGAACTGTTATTTGCAACTGAACACCGTTAAAGAGAATTAAAACAAAGTTCCACCGCTACCATCCTTCCACCGCAGCACTGCCGTGGATACTCTCATGATACAAACCCCAGACCTTAAAGTAGTTTGGGCAGGGCATGTTCTCTGCAAGTATGCTCAGGGACACAGTGGAAACATACATATCCCGGAGAATAGAAGAGATAGAAAATCAGCAGTACATGTGCATGTATTTACAGTCCCTGTCTTGGAATCAGGCCATCAACAACAACAACCCAGGAACATAAGAGCTTCTACATAACAAGCTGTACGCAAGAAGGATTTGCAAATGGAAATTATTACTTCAGCTTCTGCAGCAAGCACAGAACTGTAATTTTCACACAATGCATTTTTATGTGCACTAGACTATTATTTCCTGTAATATAAGGCTCAATTATTCGTTTAGCCACAAACGTTTTGCAAATGTGGCCATAATTATCATTAAAGAGAAATGAAGGCACTTTTCCACCTGAGGACAGATGCTGACTTGGTCATTATGTGATAGCTGTTTGTAAACCAAGAAGAGCTAAGCAAATCAGAACAGAGAACAATGGGTCAAATCCTGAAGTTCTCAACCAGACCTTCCCCGTCTTTACTCATGCAAAACTTTGTCTAAAGTCATCAACTGGAGCTTTGACAGCATAAAGATTGAGTACTACGTGGATAAGGATTTCAAGAAAACCTTAATATCCTGAGATTTTTAAGATCTGAAGAGACTGTTAAAATCATCTAGTCTAATCTCCTACATAACAGCCCATAGAATTTCACCCTGTAATTCCTGTATAAAGTCCATAACTTCTGGTTAAGCTAAAGCGGTTTTTTGAGAACGAGACATCTAGTCTTGAGTTAAAGACTCCAAGCAATGGAGAACCCATCACATCCATTAGTAAATTGTTCCAACGGCTAATGCTTTGCACTGCTCCGTCCGGTGTAAGAGAGCAGAGACACAGGCTCCAGATTTCTTGTTAAATGCTAGGAAAGAGTCAAATGAACTCTGTAATGTCATAGGGTGCTAAACCAAGATAAGTGGAATCATTTGTATAGCCAGTAAAGCTGACGTAGCATGTTTTTATTGATCCAGATAATTAGCTCAATGCTTTGAAGGAGGCATGATAATGGGGTATTGTTTAAAAAAAAGAAGAAGTCCAATATTTTCATATTTTTCAGGAAAAGGGACTCATCTGGGATTCCTTCCCCTTATTCTTCCTCTTAGTCCTCCACTCACTTCGCACAGGTGGACATAGCTACACAAGGTACAGTGCAGAGGAGAATCACACTTGTTGGGTGGTAGTGGCCCTCCCACCAACTGCTGAGGGCTGGATGTGATTTGTTTCAGAGTCCATAGATTTTGCTTTGAGCATCAAAACCAGGGGGACTAGGTAATACCTCCTTCCCTCTCTCCCAGGTGCCAACTGTGCTGTTTCTGCAGCATTCCTGACCCCAGCTCTAGCCCTGAGTTTAGATCCCCTGCATGGCAGAATGTTTCTCTAACAGCAAGAAGATACCATATTAATCCCCTCTGCACTCACACACCCTACCATCCTCTGTTCAGATAACTATTGATTCCCACTGTGGCACCATCTCCCAGAACAAAAGGCCAGTAAGTGCTTCCCTGGAGCCACTGTAACACTTTGTGTTCGTTAATGGGTGACCTTCCCTATTAATAGATGGGAGTCTGGTCCCTGGGGCGCTCTCACTTGTCACTACATGAGCTCCAGAATCTGGGAGGAATCAGCAGAGAAGTACATGGGCTTGTAACATCCCTTTCAGCTACTGAAACTGACGTCATCTTCTGCTCAGGTAATTTAATACATTCTGATCAAGTGGCTTTGTCCTACTGTGAAGGGTAATTCTGACAATCCTGCTTCAGAGACATATCCGAGACACAGGGACTTCTCATTTAGAGGCAAAACAACCAAAGTTTTTGTTGCATCATCTATTCTAAGCAGCTTAGCAAATGACTATGCCAAGCATCATTCACAGGCTGTGACCTAATCCCTTTGAACCAAGCATCAATTTACCCACATGCTCCAGGCTGACCTCCAGAGGCCCAGTGACCACATCCCCCTCCTCTGCCAAGTACCATACACAGGCTGCAGGCTAACCCCTAGGAACTTCTTGCCCCTCCCTGCACAGAAAAGTGCCACATACACCTGCAGTGAAGTAGCCCACAGGGCCTGTGGTGGTGACTTACCTTCTCCCTTCCAGGACAGCTGATAGCCTACTCCAAAGGAAAACTTATTCCCACACTGCAAAGTAGATGCCCAGATTGCACATCCAGGCTTCAACTTAACTCCTAGAGCCATTTTCTCAGAGTTATTTTGTAGTGGTGTAGTTAGAACAATTCCTACCTTTCTCAAGAGTGCAGGCTCTGCCAATAGGAGCTGCAGCCTGCCTCTCTCCAATCAATCAGTCTAGACTTTTGTGGGAGAAGGGAAGGCGGTTATTTCTGCAGACACTCTACCTTCTTTTGGTTCCCCTGCTTCAGACTTGTCTCTTTCTAGGCCCTGTGCTGTCACCCTTCATCTGGAACCAAACAAGAACCCCTCAGATCATGATAGAGCAGGCACACTGGGACCAAACACCTCCATAGGCTGCACCTCAGAATTTGGACAGTAGCCAACGTCACTTTGTAGTACTCTGAATGCTGCATGGAGACCCTCCCTGCCTATGGAATACATACACTATCGTGAGAAACCACTCCATCTAGGCAAAAGTACCAGCAAGGCTCAAAGGTATCTTGTGAGGCAGACGTTAGCACACTTGGTCTCTATGAAGGGGATGTTACACTGGAGATGAACTGGTTCAACTTACATGTAGATCACAAAGCTAGGAGAGCAGGCTGACTTGTTTCCCCTTTAACAGTTCAGCATGTTCTAGCTGGCTGACTGGTCCCTGCAGGCAGGTGCTGCTTAGCTGGTGAAACTGAGTGTTTGCAATCAGCTCCCACACATCATTTTGCCCAGCACCTTCCTCATTACCATCTGCAGCTCCTTCTGTTCGGACTCCTACTGTGTGCCATTTACAGTGCCCCAGTGCACTGAGAGAGCAAAGGATCTGGATCTGGATCCAGCAGGGGTGGCTCCAGGCCCCAGCATGCCAAGCGCGTGCTTGGGGCGAGATGCCACGGGGGCGCTCTGCTGGTCGCCAGGAGGGCGGCATGCCTGCGGAGGGTCCGCTGGTCCCGCGGCTTCGGTGGAGCCGCAGGACCAGTGGACCCTCTGCAGGCACGCCTGCAGGAGGTCCACCAGAGCCACCGGACCAGCGACTGGCAGAACGCCCCCCGCAGCATGCCACCATGCTTGGGGTGGAGAAATGTCTAGAGCTACCCCTAGGATCCACACTCCAAGGCCCCAATGCTCCATTGCCCTGAATCTTGTGCATTCAATTACATCAGTGCCAAATGCAGGTAAAACACACCCAATCTGAATAGTCATGCCTTACATCCCCTTTGCATTGGTGTAAAGCACTACACCAGAGACAAGGTTAACAGGGAATCAGGCCATGAGTCCTCTCTCAGTCCTCCATCATGCCTCCATTCCCAGAGGGACTTCATAGGAGAGTCCAAAGTCCACAATCTGAATTCCCTTTACTTAATTTAGACATGGGTCCTATTTGAATCCAAACTTCCCCAAAGTATAAGGGGAGTTAGAGCCAAGGTTCTAACAATCCTCAGCCAGCACAAAACAGCCTTACCAGGGTAGCTGAGGATTCTCCTGCTGTAAAGCCAGGATAGCTTGCTTGATAGGGCAGATGGGGAGCAGGAAGAGGGTTGGCAAAAGTGAGGCCAAACCGTGCTGCACTCCATAACAGCCCCTAAGGACTGTTTCTGCCAACATAAATTAGAGCAACCCTCAGGCTGCTTTAAATTACAAAAGGGGCCAAAGCAGTCCCCAGTGAGCCCCAGGTACTGGTGCAGCTACGTGGCTATAGCACTTTAGTGAAGACACTACTAGGTACTACTCTGCAGACCACTTAACCCTGTCTATACCTCCTTCCCCCTGAAGGGTAGAGCAGCCTGCACTCCCAGGGACATGCAGGTAGCAGTTATGCCCCTCACATACTAAAACTGAAAAGAGTGGGCCTGATCCTTTACTCACATATACCAATGAAAAACTGGAGTCCATCTCTGGAAGTTAATGGAGAATTAGTGATATAAAACTGCTGGAAGTGAGAGGAGACGTGAGCTCCTTACTTCTGCTTTTAGGAGTGATATTTCAGTATGGCAGAAAGGGGGCTCCAGGTTTTGTGAAAATATATCATCCCTCCAAGGAACTAAATACATGTCAATGCATTTCTAACTCTAAAGGGTTGATATGTGTCAGTAACAGCTTCTTCCAAGCACATCCAATCACGTTGCTCTATTCAGGATCTAGTCTGTTTTTTAAACTCCATGGTGTGGAAATAACAACTAATTCAGCTTCCCATGGCTGTTTCATTTACAGAAAGCTAAAAACATTTTTGAATCGAACAATTACTTTCTGACATAAAAGATACAAATCATTTTTAACTTTTTTAAAAACATAACCTGCTATCTGTTTTGACCAAACCATTCATGACATCATGAGAAAGAACTACGTCAAACCAAACAGTGGTATCTTCACAGGAGAGTTTACATTGGGCTATACTGGTCATGACCTATTTGAACTTTCCCCAGTGTAAAAGAAGCCTCACTCCCAGTCATTTTGATTCTTCCTATCCAGTTACAGATACCTTTTCTGCTGCCCTAATTCCTTTTTGGGGTCATTTAACATATGTCTGACTAGAAGCTTAGTGGGGTTTTTAAAGGAAACAAGAAAGAAGCTGCTTTTCCTCCTTTATCTCTCCTGCTTTGCACAGAATTTCACAGAAGATCTGCATGGATTTTTAGACAAGATGTGAGCATTCTTTGGTTTGAAGTTCTAAATTCTGTACAAAATCAGCAAGACAACATAAAGCAAATCCAATGGGGATATTGTGTATATCTCTTAGTAGCAGTATTTCCACATAAAAACAGAGAAAACATCCATCATATCTTAGAGAAGCAGATCTTTGGGTGGGGGGAGTGGGGAAAATGGTACAATCTAAAATACATAAATCCCTCTGGCTAAAATTAAATTTCTTATCCAGTGAGTGTCACAGATGGCTGTAGTAGTTTAATACTGTGACATTCCAAGCAATTTTATTGCTGTGAAAAACATGCCGAGAAAAATAGATTGTGTCTGAACCATTACTAAAATGAACTTAGTTGAAACTCTTCAGTAATAGAAGAATCCCTGGTGGGCAAAGATTTTATCTTTGTCAGCAATCTAAAGTGACTGTGATAAAAAAAATCATTCATACTCCCATCTCCCTGGAAGTGGGGGATGTTCATGGAACACACTGTTTGGTTTTCTCCCAACAAATGTAGGTTGCTTAAAAAGCAGACAAATAATTGACAATAAAGTAAGTACCAGTAACACACTGTACCGCTGAATGCATCCTTACACTAAAATACAGCCTGAGGAAAAGACTTCAATAAAGTGCATAAATATGTATAATAAACTGCATAACATGCCTAGAGTTATCATCTAATGAACAAATATGATCTGAGGTCAGTGGAATAGACAGGAAGATTAGAATCTAAATGTATCCTGCACTATACACATTCAGCTAGTCAAGCCCCTAGTTAAAGGGACAATATTAATTTAAGTATGGTATTAACATGTATAGTTTGTAAAAACAAGCTTTTATAACACTGAAGAGCAATAGAAAGAGTCAATTAATATCCAATGTCAATCAAGCAGATAGTGATAGGGTTAGACATTTCCATAACTTAACAACTCTAATGAAAATAGTTGTTTTTAAACCCAAACACTGCTCTATTGGGCACCTAAAAGTGAAACAGATAATAACGAAAAGTGACTGCGACTTCACTGATGTTCATTGTCCAAGCTGAGAGAAATGCAAAATGTAAACAAAGAGCAGAAATAATGACAAGTACACTGGATTTTTAAGGCACTAAAATGCTGTTAATAACTTAAGAAAGAAATCTGTTTCTTTACAACACATGATTTTTAAGTTGAGTGTCCCTTTAAAGTATCTGGAAAAAGATACTCAGTCATTCTGAGACAGCATTAGGAAGGTACTCTTCAGTATAGTGATGTGCTGCAACTTCTCTGCTGATACTGCAACTCCTCCAGGTAATAAAAACAGTTGTGAAATGAAAGAAGAGCCCAGAGGTTCACACACTGTCAGGATCCCAGCTGGCCCCAAACTAACCAAAATCGCAACACAGTCACTTTCTAACTTAAATGTGTGACATCGCCCACACAAACACACCTCTGCACACCCATACCCAAGTTCAACCTGGAGGTGTTCCCCAACTAACAAGAGAGTTCCATTGTTTGGGGTCATTGTTTGAAAAAAACAAGTCTGATATTTATAAATGCCTGAGGAATCGAGGAAAAAGTTTCCCTGTCTCCCTCTACTTGGCTGAGTCCCACTGACCCAACATGTCACCTATGACCGAAGCCCTTGTACAGGGAGGATGTTTAGCATTAATTAACTTTAGTAGGCTGAGTTTTTGCAGTGTTATCATTAGATTATGGAATTAAGTTGTTAAAAATCATTCCAGTTCCACCCTGACTCCCCCAGGAAAGATCTCATTTGTTACTTACCCAAGGCAGCTCATCTTTCCCTCTCGCTGCTGTATTTCATCATATCTGAGCAGAACTAAAATTGTGCACTTTACTATGTACACCAGCCATATGGGCAAGGGGACTGAGCACAGTGAAGCATTGGCACAGCACGTGCATTATCCCTGCTATCCACAACGAAACGGATGAAAATGTCAGCAAATTAAAATCTGCAGGCGCTTAATTCGGGATAAATGGGCTGAAATCCATTTGAAAAAAAAAAATCAACCCCACCATGGAGGGAGGGGGAGTGTTTCTCCAGAAGGGGGATTTGATTGTGTGCTAAATCTATGGGTTCTTGAGGTATGTCAAACAAACACCTTCCAGGAAATATATTAAATCATTAAGGTGGGAGAAAGGGAGGCATATGGAGGAATCATCAAAGGAGGAGACCCAACAGCAGCAGCAGCATCCCAAAATTAAATCCAGCTAGTGCAAAGGAAAGAGCCAATCAGGCTACAGCTAAGGTTAGCAGCTAAACTGGGGATTTATAAGCTGCATTACTCTACACACAATACATGCCAGCACGGAAAAATCTGCATCACATCCATAGGTGTGCTTTAACAGAGAAAGAATGTGCTTGTGGTGCTGGGATCTGGAGGAGGGGACAGTGCATGGTAAACTGTGGGCCGAGAGATGACAACTAAGTGCACATCCTGCAGGGGTGGCACAGAAGCCCCTATCAGCAGAAAAAATGCTAGAGTTTCACTGCCCAAAGGGCAGACCACAGAGGGGCTTGCTGGGGGACCCAGTTATAACACTCCTAATCTCACTATTTCTCTATGAAAAAAATTACTAAACTTATGCTGAAATAGACAATTAAAATAATTCACCAGAGAATTAACATGCAGAAGGACTGTATGTATTTTATTGTGAAACCATTGGATTCCAGTGATAAAACCAAGAATACTCTCATGCAACATGTCTCCATTCTGCTTCTTTATCTTCCACTCCTGGATGCACAGTGAGTCACTGGATGCCCCAAGACTTCAGATGCAAAGTACCACACTGGTTTTGAAATGGGCCAGAAGTCAGTGTCCATCTCGACCTCCTATATCTAGGAACTTATGTGGCCCATATTACTACAGTATCTGTGTCTAGGAGTCACCGGGGCAGGCAGCAGACTGGCAGAGGACATTACTGGCTTTTGATGTCATATGGTGCCAATGATTTCCTATCTCACACACACCTTTATAAGAGAGAATTCAGCAGTCACACTGAGTGACTGAATATACAGCCACTGAAAGAAGTCAAAGGCACGGGCTCCTTTTCTTATGTAGAAATTCAGCATTTGTAAACCCATGGCATGCTGACCATGAATGACTGAGTCACTATAGAAAATGTAAAAGAAATTAAACAGAGATGCTGGGGAAAGGTTTCAGTGCTGATGAAAAGTACCAGAAGACTGAGTTTTTCGGCTTATCTCCAGCACAGGTACAGAACAGCAACAAGCCTCCGCTACTCTGCTCCACCACCTCCCAAAAGGAATTCAGGCTCCAGGGCCCATTTAGTGCTTGGGCTTTCTTCTGAGACTGCTAGCAAGGAAGCCAATTAGTGCTATTTGTGGTGACAGGCTTTTTATTATGTGGACACCTTTCTACTGGATAGAAAACATCAACTCATTTCAGCCACTAAATGACATTGGTTGGTGAGACAAGGTGGGGGAAGGTAATATCTTTTATTGAACCAACTTCTGTTGGTGTGCAAGACAAGCTTTCGAGCCACGCCAAGCTCTCCTTCAGAAAGGTACTCCCAGCCTCACAGCAAAATGCAAGATGGAGCAGATTATTTAGCACAAGTAATTAGCACATATTGTAAGGGATCATTAGCTGGGAATAAATTTCAGCAACCTGAGCTGAATTCAAACTGACAGCTAACAGGCAAAAGGTTCCATCTCATTTCATCTATTCTGAGTCATCCAGTCTCCTTCCAAAAGGCATTTGTTGAGTTTGCTCAATTTAGCTCATCTTATGAGGGTCACATTGAATTCATTGGCTGCAAACACCACAGAGTGAAAGTCTCTAAACGAGCTCTACACAGGTGAGCTGCTATTGTAGAAACCCTTGGCTTCATGTGAACCTCATAAAAAATTAATTCATGCTGTTCTCAGTACTGCACCAAACTCCTTAGGTAGCTTAAACACAGGCAAAACTACCATTCACTTAAGTGGGAGTGTGATGAGGGCAGGTACCCAGTCCCTTGATTGGCAGGGAAGGGATTAACCTGTCTGCTTAGGAAGAGCCTCAGCTGCTAACAATAACTGCAGAGACAGTTAAGGAGCAGTCACATGACTGAACAGGGTCAGCTGATAATTGGGCAAGCTCTAAGCTCAGCAGAAGGAGAGATCTGTAGGGAATAGCAGGGTTCTTTTAGAATAGACCCAGAAGATGCTGGGATGCTTTCTGCAGTGGGCTAGGGAGACAGCCTAGGAAACTGCCAGAAAGGGAGAGCAGGGACTAGGGAAGCCTAGGGAGACTTAAGGTCTGAGTGAGAGTAGCAGAACTCTCTATTCAGAGGGAACTGGGGAGCTGAGATGTGAAGGAAGGATCTAATGGACTTGTGAAGCTCTGATACGAGGGTGATTGGGGAATCCAGGAGGGGGGCTACAAAGATGTGGGGAACTTTAAAGAATAACTTTACAACTCAGCAGGAATCTCAATCACTTAGAAGCACTGGAACTGGCTTATGTGAGAGGGGGAGACTGAAGTGTCTGGAGCTGGGAGATCAGGTGATGGTGTTACAGGGAGTCTTGCTTCTGTAAGGACTGAGCAGGAGTGGTATGAACATCTCAGAATATGGTTCCCTTAGAACCCTGGTGTTTCAGGTGAATGCTGAGGACAGTGTCTTCAAAGGGTCATTGCCCATAAACTTTCAAACAAGACAGTACGTTTAATCACAAAAGGCATAGCTGGAGAAAAACTGATGCTCAGAAAAACCCTCAGCCTTCCTCCATGTGTGTGCATGCATGCCTGTGGGTGGGTTTTGTTTCTGTAGAGGTAAAGAACTTTAGGAAGGCTTGCTTTTTCTTAAAAAAAAAGATTAGCTGGGAAATTTCTTGTTAAACTTTAAAAAAATGGAAACCTGTTAAACACATAGTTAAGGTCACTCAAACATCTTTAACTCTGCCCTTGCATCCCTGCCCACAGAACTGAAAACAAAGGGTTAAATCTGCTCTCGGGACACTGTACGTCGGCAGCACACCAGTGACTGCAAACACTGAGAAATGATCTGACTGGTTGACCTCACTCAGGGTGATAGACTGTACACTGCTGTATCATTCACACAGAAGTATGTCTTTAGATCACTACAGCCAATGACTGTCTTCTTTAAGACCAGGCATTCGCATCTTAAGTCACTTGGTTTGGGACAATGCCCCTAATATATGAAGGATCCCAAAGAGTAAATGTGTTGGCATATTGGGAGACAATATAGACACTCAGGGCTGGAATTCAAAGCCTGGGCAGATGTTTTTGAAACTCCCCCTAGATGCCTACCTACAGCTTAGATGCCTAAATAGTTTTAAAAACCTGGTCTATAGTGCCGAACCCTGCAAGATGCTGAATGCACTCAAGTCCCACTAAAGCCAAAGGGAGCAGAGGGTGCTCAGTACATGTCAATAACAGGCCCAAAGCTACTACATGCCCCATGAGGACATGTTGTTTCAGTCCATGTAGCACTGAGTTGTTCCTCTCAGGAAACTGGAGCATTCTTCAGAGTTTTTACATCAAGTGCTCTGCACAGACAGCTGTGAGCTCAACTGGATTAGAAGAGTTCCTCAGATTTGCCCAGTGCCAAACATCCTCCTTGGGGACCCAGCTGGCTCTCCAGCCAAGAGATGATCTTGCCAGCTGCAGACTCTGGGGAACTGTTAGGTCTAAATGCTCAATCAAATGTTAAACCAAGGCCACACTTACCACAGAGCTCCTCGACCACAAAAAAATCGCAACCATTAATTATACTTAGTCCTCTTTGTCTCCAGGTCCGGAGGCTTTGAATTAAAGGGAAATTATCTGCTTGCTTTGTAAAGCAGCTCCTTCTGTTCCCAGATCTCACTTCTGTCTCTGCATTGTCTCCAACCCCTTTATTCCAGGGCCACATTCCACTGGTGGCCAAGAGAGTTACAGTTCAAAGACATGAGAACTGCTGTTCCTGAAGCTCTGGTGATTGGTTTGCTGGTGCATCACCAGGTCTCTAGTTTGCTGCTGCTGCTGCTGCCCAGCTTCTCTGAGGGTTGGCACCAGCAAGGTGGAAAAACTAAATCTCACCTCCTCCCCCTGGACTCTGATCCTCTGGAAAGAGGCACTGAGCACCCTCTGCTCCACTGGGGTGGAGAGTGCACAGCAGCTTACAGGATCAACACAACACAGAAGGGTGGGCAGAATTCAAACAGCATCAACACAAAGGAGATGGAACGAGAGGGAGGAGCAACTCAAAGTACACTGGGGTATGAAAGCAAGAGCAATCCTCAGGCAGGGGTGAGAGCCAAGCAAATGTACGTTACCCACCAGCCCTCAGCACAAATCATTACAGCCCCCTCCCATCCCAGACAGTCACTCCAGGACCTCCACACTACTCAGCCTTCAAGCTGCATGTGCCCTCATGACATGTCTCAGGCTGATTTCAGAGGAGGAAGGAGAGAGGCTGGGTATCTGTACTGTGTTTTTTAAATAGCTAGGAAACTAACATAAAGAGGGAGACTGCTCCTTTCACCATTTCCTTCTGCTTGGCTTGAAATCCTTGGAGACTTCACAAGTCTGCTGGGCTGAGTAGATTTCCACACACTAGTCTAGCGAGGCTGAGAGGGGATTCCATATGCTAATGTAAGGACCCTGTTGCCCTGATACAATAGCTCAGAGTTACAGAACTTATGATTCAGTCAGTAGCATCCAGAAACCCTTATCCAGTTTGCACTGATTGCTATTCACTTGAATGTGCAGAATACAGTACAGACTGATGTGAATTACAGCCTGTGTGCACTCTACCCAGGTATGCTGTAGGTCCACACATGTTTCTAATATATTAACAGCAATACCTTTCCTCAGAAAACCTCCAGATGCTTAACAAATATTCTTTTCAAAGCCTTCCAGCACTCCTGAGATGTAGGCATTATATTACCCCAAATTTACAGAAGAATAAACTGAAGCACAAAGAGGTTAAGTGACATGCCCAGGAGCAGAGTCTGAAAAAGAATTCAGGAGTAATGCCTCCCTGACACCCGCTTTATCCATTAGACCAGGGTTTCTCAAACAGGGGTCGCTGCTTGTGTAGGGAAAGCGGTGGCCAGTCTGTCCCTTGGCCCGCGCCGCTTCCAGCAGCTTCCATTGGCGCAGAGCAGTGATCCACGGCCACTGAGAGCCGCGATCAGCAGGACCTGCGGATGGGGCAGGTAAACACCTCGGCCTGCCAGGGGCTTTCCCTACACAAGCGGTGACCCCTGTTTGAGAAACCCTGCATTAGACTCCATTCCACCTCTTCTGCAAAGGAAATGTACCCTGACCTGTGCTATCTGTCTTTTATGCTCTACAGCAAATTAAGAGTCTCAGCCCTTATCTTCAAGGCACTCAATGGTCTGGGTCAAGAATACCTAAAAGATCATCTAAAGTTCTAGGACAAGGACCCTGGCTGATAGCTCTGCTCCTCTGGCCCAATGGAACCTAGAGATGTCAAATATTAACTAGTTAACCAGTAAGTATTAGTCGTACTGGTTAACCCACCTTAACTGTTAACCCCTGAGCCAGCTGGCTGGCCAACCCCAACAGCCCCGCATTGGCTGGCTGGCCCGCCGATCCCAGCAGCCTGGGCCGGCTGGCCAGGCAGCCGACCAACCCCAGCCCCAGCCATGCTGCCCAGCTTGTCAAACCCGAGCCCAGCCTCAGACCGGCAGGAGCAGCCCCAGCCCCTCTCCCTTTAATCAATTAACTGTTTAAACGATATAATTTTAATTGTTTAAAGGGTTAACGTTTTAAACAATATTTTACATCCCTAATGGAACCATCAACTGCAAGGGTAAAGCTCACCTGTGCAGTAGACTGAACTTTTCAGAGACTGGTCCAAGAGTTTGAAATGAACTCCCCCAGGAACTAAAAACTACCTCATACTTCATTACCTTTCATTCCAAGTGTCAGGTGCACTTGTTTCACCTGCCTTCGCTAATAGAAAAATGTAATACAGCACACAGCCAAAACCAAAAAAGCCATATGCATTTTTCCCCTTAAGAAGGGAAAGAAAAAGGAAGGGAGCACACGTGACAGATGCTAGTCATGTCACTTAATGCATTTATTGGTGGTGTGCAGATACCATGGTGATGGACCTGGTACAACATTTATCTAGACAGAAAAGAACAGAATACATCAAAAGCTCAGACCCACCGAAGTTACAAAAATTAGATCTGGATCCAGATTTCAAACCTCCATCTCCAAAGTCTGGGGTGGTTGGATCCACAGACTTGACTTAAACCCATCCCTAGTGAAAAAGGTAGAAGGATATCTGATGGAATAGATCCATCTCAAGCCATGTAGGAATAACCAAAAACTATATACAACATCCAGTAAGTCTGCAGCAAATCAGGGCATCTCATGATCTTTCATTCTGGACAGCTCACGGAAAAGCTCTGCTCAATCAGCAGCAATAGTCAAAAAAGCAAATATAATATTAGCCTAGAGAAACAAGGAAATGGAGATTAATGCTGAAAATCTTCTAATTCCTTTATCTGACTGAATGGTCCCTACCTGGAATACGGTATTTAGTTCATGTCAGCCTGCCTCAAAAAAGAAAACACAGAACTAGAGGGGGCTCAGAGATGCTCAATGAGAAGTTGGAGAAACTTCTTCCGAAGAGAAAGTGAATGGTCTGAGGCCTGCTCTACACTACGTGTTTAAACCGATTTTAGTAGGTCGGTTTAACGCTGCACCGGTCCACACAACAAGGCCCTTTATATCGATATAAAGGGCTCTGTAAACCGGCTTCTGTACTCCTCCCCAACGAGAGGAGTAGCGCTGAAATCGGTATTACCATATCGGATTAGGGTTAGTGTGACCGCAAATCAACGGTATTGGCCTCTGGGCGGTATCCCACAGTGCATCATTGTGACTGCCCTGGACAGCAACCGAACTCGGATGCACTGACAGGTAAACACAAGCCCCGCGAACTTTTGAATTTCATTTCCTGTTCCCAGCGTGGAGCTCTGAGCACAGGGTGGCGACGCAGTCCCAAATCCAAAATGAACTTCCAGCAGGGCGTACGGGAGAATACTGGATATGATGCGCTGTAACTGGAAGAGACCAAATCTGTTTAGCTAGTTCACACTCCATTACAGAAGATGAAATGAGAAAGCATTTGAAAATTCCAGCTATGATAGGAGCAGAGGCCAAGCACAGTGCTTGCGTGAACAACGCATAACGGATAAGCCAAAGACTGCAGATGGAGGCTCAATAGGAGGAAGGGAGGGGGTACTGAGGACTCCAGCTATCCCACAGTCCCTGCATCTCTGAAAAGCATTTGCATTCTTGGCTGAGCTTCCCATGCCTGTAGGTCAAACATCATTGTCGGGTGTTTTCAGGGTATATTCCGTCAATTACGCCCTCTGACCCCTCCGTGAAAAAAGGGAAAAAAAATCGTTTCTTGACTTTTTATATGTCACCCAATTCTACTGCATGCAGCTGGAGACGCGGTGCTTGTGGCAATGAACAGCAGCATCCCTCTCACTCCTGCTCCCCGGTGGCAGACGGTACAATATATGAACTGCTATCCATCGCCAATCATCAGCCTGTGAGGCCCGGCTGGCCTCAGGTGAGGGTCGGCCGGGGCGCCTGGGTAAAAAGGAAGATCCAGTCCATTCCTGCAGATGGTAACAGAACGGCTGACAACCATCCTTATCATAGGAATGGGGCTGGTTCCATCAGCCCAACCGCTCTCTTAAGTTAAAGAAAGATTCTGTACTGCCTGGACTATCATAGCAGCGGATGCTGGGCTCCTGCGCCCCCTCCAACCAATTATGTCCTGCCTGACTATCATAGCAGCTGGGGCTGCTCCCCATTTTAATCTCACTAAAAAAGGGGTCGTGTTTCTTAATTCCTGCATCTTTATTACTTCGTTAACACAAATGGGGACTTGCATGTAGCCCAGAAATGGTTGGGGGAGAAAGGAAATCAATCTGTGGGTTTGCAGGGCACCCACTGTGAATGGCATCAGCTCACATTTCCGCGGATCTACACAGAGCGGCTTGCATCTCTGGTTCCTAATACCTGTTCTCCTAGCTGCACCCATATCTGCAATTGACTCTAATTTTAAGATAAAACATCAAAGGAGGATACTGGGATATCCATGCGTCTTGTGCCCCGCCGACTCACTAAGCACAGAACACCCAACAGCAACGACAGACGCGAATAAAGCATCGTCATCGCCAATTTTAGCAATGGAAGCAGACGACAGAACGACTGGAACCGCTCTGCTACTTGCAATGCAAATGAATGCTGCTGTGTGCACGGCAGTACGCCCTGTCAGCGGCACCAGTACACATAGGTGACAGTGACAAAAAGGCAAAATGGCTCCTGGTTCCATGCTATGGCGTCTGCCCAAGGGCAATCCAGGGAAAAAGGGCCGTAAATGATTGTCTGCCGTGCTTTCACGGAGGAAGGAGGTGACAACATTTACCAAATCACCCGCGACACTGTTTTTGCACCATCATGCATTGGGATCTCAACCCAGAATTCCAATGGACGGCAGAGACTGCGGGAACTATGGGATAGCTATGGGATAGCTACCCACAGTGCAATGCTCCGGAAATCGACGCTAGCCTCGGTACATGGACGCACACTGCCGAATTAATGTGCTTAGTGTGGCCGCATGCACTCGACTTTATACAATCTGTTTTACAAAACTGGTTTATGTAAAATCGGAATAATTCTGTAGTGCAGACATACCCTGAGACTGTGTAAAGTTTTAAGAGAGGAGACAAATAAGAAGGAACACACTTGAGGCATACTAACTAACTGTTAGAGAGAAGATTTACCCTTTTCTTATAAGGTGACATTTAATTAAACCAAAAGGCAACAAATTTAAAACCGAGCAAAAGAAATGCTTTTTACAGAGCATGCAATTGACCTGTGGGACTCACTGCCACACAACATCAGTGAAGCCAAGCACATGATAGAATTAGACATTTATATTTACAGTCCCCATTTATTAGGGAAATAAACTCTCATGCTTGAGAGCATGAGCCAACCACAAAGTTTTGGGGGTTAGGACGGAACATATCCAGGGCAGGTTATTCCATAACTGCCCACTAAGGGCTCCCTGGCCCCTTTCTCTGAAGTAGCTCATACTGGTCACTGTCTACCTGGCCTAGATGGATCACAGGTCTGATCTGGAATGGCAGCTCCTATGTCACTATCATTACACTTATACATCTGTCCAGCTGCAGAACGCACAAGAGACCATGCTAAGAGAATTCTGGGGCTCAGTTCTCCCTTGTGTCTGAGCTGGGCCAGGGGAAGGGGCATCAAGGAACTTGAACCAGCTCCTTAATTCTGCACTGACTAGGCTAAGAGCCCCCCACACCAGAGTGTAAGGGGGCTGGTGCAGGTTTTTGCCAACAGGGGGTTCCTCCCCATCAGGGGAATTCAGAGCAACGTTCTGGCCCCTTCATACTGCCCTAGTGATGCAAAAGCATCACCGCACAATGTAAAATCCAATCCCTGGTGTTAAACATATACAGCAAACTCAAAAACGGAAAAAAAATCCAGCACAGGCAGCTTATATTGTAAGTAAAGCAAGACAAACAGCCTAGCTTGTGCTTCCAACAATGCAGCTGGCAAACAGGAACCTGGGTTTCTACAGCAATGTGTTCTCTCAGATTCATTTCGTTAGATTAGATGGTAAATCTTTTCCCCGAGCTAAGCGTGATACAACATGGCCAGAGGGCAGCAGGAGAGTGTCAGCAGGGAGCCTTATTCCCTGCAAGGGGAAGAAGGTTTGCTATAGTTTAACTAGAGCACCTGAAGCCAATTAGAGCACCAGCAGTCAGTCATGGATAAAAACCTCTGCTTCAGTCAGATGGTGTGGGAGTTGGAGCAGGAAGGTTTGGTTAGAGCAGAGAGCAGTTTGAAGGAGTTGGAGAAGAGAACAGTTTCGAAGAGAGACAAAAGGAAAGTTTGGAGGAGTTCTGTAGTGGGCTGAGAAATCCAAAAGAAACCCTAGGTAAAGGGCACCTGGCTTGTGTAGAAGGAGGGCAAGAAGCCCCTTCACAAGCTGAAGGGCAGGAGAGGGAAGTAGCCCAGGGGAAGGAACTGCTAGTTCAAGTGGTTCACCACAAACCTCAGGGCCCCTGGGTTGAGACCTGGAGAAGAGGGCGGGCCCAGGTCCCTCCCTCTCCACTCCCCTCCTCAACACTAGTGGGGTAATTAAATACCCAGTTTCAGAGGCAAGCAACATGGCGCCCTGAACCTTCCCAAAGAAGAGAAGCGCTGAGAAGACCCAGCATAACAGTACTGGCAATTTGCCACACATGGTGTCAAGGTGGGATTTCTGCACGCTGGGGACTTAGAACCAGGGTTAGGCAAAACCCTCCCATCCTTTAAGATGGATGACATGTGGTCAAGGCCCTTATACAAGCCACCGCGGCCCCAGCAGGAGGCTACCCGGTCCAAGCAACCGCGCCCAACAGGAGGCGACTAGAATGCAGCAGGAGACCAATCATCTGTTGATGAGTCAGGCTGCTCAGGACCGAGCCCTGCTGAAAGACTGGTGAACCAGATGAAGGCCCTTATGGAGCAGAATCGCAACTGTGAAGGGACCCGGACCATACGGGCTAGCCATTGCCTACAGAAAATGACACAGGAGGATGATGTGGAGGCATACCTCCTGGCTTTTGAAAGAGCAGCCCTGCGGGAGGCCTGGCCCGAGATTTCAATGGTCTGGTATCCTTGCCCCATTCCTGTGTGGGGAGCCCAGAAGGTCTACTATGGGGGGGGGACGATATGGCTGCAGAAAGCTGCAGCAGATTATTTCCCCAGCTAAGGCAGAGATCCTGGCCAGGTTTGGAGTAACGACGGCAGACTGCGAGCCCAGAGGTTCCATGAGTGGCGATATACGGAGGACAAGACACCCCGATCACAATTGTTTGACCTGATCCACCTGACCCAGAAATGGCTGCGCCCTGAGGCCCTTAGCTCTGAGAAGATGGATATGATGGAGTACTGGTATTGGACCGGTATATGAGGGGGCTACCACCAGGTCTCAGGTCTTGGGTTGGCCAGAATGATCCCTCTACCGTATGATGAGTTGGTCTCCCTCGTGGAAAGACAGCTGGCAGCCCATGCAACTGTTCCAGACCCAGTGCGGGAGACACGGCAATCCAGGAAGCCAACCCCAAACCCAAGGCCCCGGACTGTCGAGAAAACTATGGAGAACTGTAACCGGGGAGGAAAGACACCCGAGGAATGGCTCGAGGCCAGGAAGGGACCTGGGGGTTTGGGGAAGAGAGGTGGGGGCCCGGCCAAATAGCCCCAGGCAGAGGGTGACAACCGGAATAGGGGTGCGGTTTTGAGTGTGGGGAATTGGGGTTATAGCAGCCCAATGCCCCAACAGGGAAGAAACCTATGCGTGTAATCTGGGGGATTACGGGGAGCAATGTGGCCTAATCGGGCCTGGTAGGGGTCACAATGACCTCACATGGATATACCAGACCTGTAAAAATGAATGGTTATAAAAGACCATAGCATTAATAGACTTCTGGAGTGCTGTCACGCTGGTCTCGGGGAAGTTGGTGGGAACAGACCCAACTAACCCAGGCCAAAAAATCACAGGGCGGTAACGTGCGTACATGGCACCGTGAATTTTTACCCTACACTTCCGGTACGGATTAGATCCAGGGGAATACTACCAGGGTTTCTGCAGGGGTGGTCCCAAGCTCCCTACCTGTTTTGATTGGAGAGACTTCCCCGGGTTTGAGAGCAGCTTACTTCCTCTCGATAGAGCCAGGGAGGGTAGCAAACCCCCAGGCTGAGACGGAGGCACTACAGATAGCCTCACCCCAATGTTTTGCCCGAATTGCTCCAGAGTTATTCTCATCCCTGGAAAACCCCTGAAAGGTCTAGGCGAGAACGAAGGGCAGATAAAGGTTAGGGACCAGGATTCTAGCAGAGAATCAAAAACTTCCCTTGTGGTAGTGCGACCCGCTCAGGGAGACCAGGAGATGATTTCAGGCCAAGGAAGACTCGGAGGGGTTCCTAGCCAAGTGGGAGCACCCAGGGGGAAGAGTAGAAATAGCCCCTAAATCTGAATTAGGTCAGAGTTCGGTACTGCACGTGAGACCTTTGGGCAGGACCAGGCCGAAGATCCATTATATGCGAAACGTGAGGGAGGAGGTAGTGGAAGTAAATGGTGTGCCTGTGGAAGGAAAATCAAAGGCCCAAGGCATATTATGTGCTCAAACGCGATCTTTGTACAGGATAGAGCAAATACGAGGAAGAAGAAGTAGAGCAACTCTTTTAGTCCCATGGAAACACATAAGGGCAGTACTAGAGTTAGGCTTCACAGTCATCTATTTGGGGACATCTAGGGGTAGACAAGACAGGCTGGATAGGAATCCTAAGAAGGTTTTATTGGGCCAGGGATACACGCAGAAGTCCCAGCGTTATTGTGCCTCCTGCCCTGAATGCCAGTTTGCATAGCCCCCGACCTCACTTGCGGGCCCCATTAGTACCTTTGCCTATATTGACGTCCTTTCGATGAGGATAGCCATGGACATAGTGGGCCCATTAGAAAAATTGGCACTGGGGCCACCGAAACAGTACTTAGTCATCCTTGACTATGCCACCTGGTACCAGAGCGCATTCTTAAGAAACCCCACATCCCAAGGCAATATAGCAAAAGAACTACTAACACGGTTTTCCACCAGAGAGGGCATTCCCTAAGGAGATCCTGACAGACCAGGATTACCCCGTTCATGTCAAAAACTAATGAAAAACTATGTGCCCTGCTCCGCATCCAGGCCAATACAGACTCAGTCAACCATCCACAAACAGATGGACTGGTCGAGCGATTTAATCGTACCCTTAAAGGTATGTAATCTGGAAGGTGTTAGCACAGGATGGAAAAGACTGGGGATACCCTTCTACCGTATCTAATGTTCGCTATACGGGAAGGTCCCCCCAGGGTCCACTGGGTTTTTCTCCTTTGAACTATTATTATTGGACACCACCCACGTCGGGATATTAGATATCGCCAAGGAAAGATTGGAGGAACGAACCCAACATCCAGGAAAGAATGTCATTGAGCAACTGTGACACAGATGAGATGAGCGATATAACTTGAGTAACCCCAATAGTACGGGAAACAATTTGAAAATAGCACAGTAGCGCCCAGCGCCCCCCCCCCGACATATTACAACCGTCAGGCGATAAGTAACGGAGATTTCAGCCGGGGAACGGTGATGGTGTTAGTAACCCCGACAGCAGAAAAGCAAACACTTCTAGCCAGCTGGCACTGGACATATGAGTAGTGGAAAGCCATTGGGAACCGTGAACTTAAGGTTAGACAACCAGACGCGCCGAAAAGCCAGAGCAAATCTACCACATCAACTTACTGAAGCCCTGGCATGACAGAGAAGACGTGTCTGGTCATTCGAGGAGCTCTAACCTCAGACAGACGACCCACAGGGACAGGTAAAGATATCTCCTGATTAACCCCAGAACAAACGAACAGAAAGTCCATTGAAATGACTCCACCGGAACAGGCCGTATTCTGTATTTACAACGGGCCGGAACGACACTAGTCCAACATCATATTGTCACCAGCCCCGGAGTAAGGGTGACGATTAGACCATACCGAATACCGGAAGCTAAAAAGGGAAGAATTAGGATGGGAAGTGAGAAAATGCTGGAACTCGGGGTCATTGAAGAATCCCACAGCCAGTGGTCCAGTCCGATCGTACTAGTCCCCAAGCCTGATGGCACCCTGAGGTTTTGTAACGACTTCCGGAAATTGAATGAAGTATCCCACTTTGATGCCTACCCGATACTACGCATTGACGAGCTAGTTGATCAGTTAGGCAAGGCCCGATACCTAACCACTCTGGATCTGACCAAAGGATATTGGCAAATTCCCCTGGCCAAGGATGCCAAGGAAAAGACTGTCTTCTCTACACCCGATGACCTGGCTTGTGTAGAAGGAGGGCAAGAAGCCCCTTCACAAGCTGAAGGGCAGGAGAGGGAAGTAGCCCAGGGGAAGGAACTGCTAGTTCAAGTGGTTCACCAAAAACCTCAGGGCCCCTGGGTTGGGACCTGGAGAAGACGGTGGGCCCAGGTCCCTCCCCCTCCACTCCCCTTCTCAAGGACACTAGTGGGGTAACTAAAATACTGGTTCAGAGGCAAGCAATGGCGCTCTGAATCTTCCCCAAAGAAGAGAAAGCGCGAGACCCAGCATAACAGTACCGGCAATTTGCCACATAAGTAAACCAAGATTAGCTGCCCAGTACACTGAGCCCTCGTACTCCAGCCCTAACCTTTCACACTAGGGCACAGAGAGCGATTAAGGGTTTTTTTTAATGACAGGAAACAAAATTTGAAGCTGCCTTGATGGCTTTGCCCTTTTGGGGATGCAGATGCTGGGGAGTGACAGCTTTGATTATGCTACAGAAATTCATGCATTAGCATCAGGAGAGTAATAGATGATAGCTACTTTGACTTCAGACTCTGACACAACATGCTGTGCATTAGGGAATAATATGAACAGTGAGGAAAACAAGCAACAGGCAACGCTCCATGGGCTTAGAGATCCAGATGGAATAAGCATCTGAAAGTTCAGGTGCTCATTTGAATCCCCTGTATGGAAAAATCCTACAGAATTTCATAGGGTTGAAGACAATATAGTTCCATAGTAATGGAATAGGGTCTACAGAAATTATGTGAATACCAAAGAGAATTTCTTAGAGAATAAGGTCCTTTCTATAAGGTTTTTGTTTTGAAGTTCAGGATGGATTTGAGTTTTGAGTGACGGTCCAGCTGGGATTTTATTCTACCCATGCTAGTTCACCTGTCTGGGACGAAGCTGTCTGTACGTTCAGTCCCATACAATTTCAGTTGTTTATATTTTGTACCTATGCTTCCATAAAAGTCTAATCACAGCATTCATAATCTTGATAGTGATTTTTACATAACAACATAAGAACAGCCATATTGGGTCACACCAATGGTCCATCTAGCCCAGTATCCTGTATTCCAACAGTGGCCAATGCCAGGTGCCCCAGAGGCAATGAACAAAACAGGGAATCATCAAGTGATCCATCCCCTGTCGCTCATTCCCAGCTTCTGGCAAACAGAGGCTAGGGACACCATCCCTACCCATCCTGGCTAATAGCCACTGATGGACCTATCCTCCATGAACTTATCTAGTTCTTTTTTGAACTCTGTTATAGCCTTGGCCTTCACAACATCCTTTGGTCAGGAGTTCCACAGGTTGACTGTGTGTTGTGTGAAGAAATACTTCCTTCTGTTTTAAACTTGCTGCCTATTAATTTCATTTGGTGACCCCTTGTTCTTGTTTTATAAGAAGGAGTAAACAACACTTCCTTATTTACTTTCTCCAAACCAGTCACGATTTTACAGACCTCTATCATATCCCCCCTTAGTCATCTCTTTTCCAAGCTGAAAAGTCCCAGTTTTATTAATCTCTCCTCACGCAAAAGCCATTCCATACCCCTACTCGTTTTTGTTGCCCCTTTTTTAACCTTTTCCAATTCCATCCCTAGATCTCAAGCCCCTCCCAAAGGAGGTAGGAAACATGGTCTCCATTTCCCAAATGAGTTAGCTGAGAGACAGAGGTGAAACGAGTCCAACCTGCCCAAAGTCACACAGCAGCAGAGCTAAGAATAGAAGCCTGTGCTCATGACTCCCAGCTCCATGTCTAACTCACTGTAGTCTGTTTACTCCCTTCACTGAGGAGCATTAGATGAACCTAGAAAGAAATGAACATAGCTGGAAGTTGCCCCGCCATCTGCCTTTATAGAGAAGATAATTTTCTGCCTGTAAATTCCTTAAGTGTGCCAGCTCAGCCTTGTATGTACGTCTTCCTGTGTCAGAGAGTGGGCTGAGCGATAAAAATATTGAGATATTCTGTAGTGTCTTCCAGCCTACACCAAGTAATGAACGAACCATGAGGTGGGTTAGTGTGTTTCACAGACTGGGAAACTGAGACACAGAGGTGAAACAACCTGTCCCAAGATCACACAAAGGTTAATAGCAGAGCCAGGAGCAGACCCCTAATCTCCTGCAACCCTAGACAGTGCACTAGCCCCTAGACCACCCAAGACCACAATGGCTAAGCATCCAGAGAGATTCCACTAGGAACAAGATTTAATTGGAAAGGCAGAGTTAATTTAGCTAAAGGTGACAAAATCCATTATGATTATCTGGAATAATTATATGCGAAATATGTTTGGTTGGTCTTCACCCAGCAAGGGAGGCACTGCCTGAGACCTGACATCAGCTACATCTGGCCTACCCCTTCTCAGCACAGATGTCCATTCGTGCCAAGATCTGAGATGTGCAGTTGTTGAAGTAAGGGGGGGGCAATTTGCCCCAGGCCCTGCAGGGGCCCCCACGAGAATATAGTATTCTATAGTATTGCAACTTTTTTTTATGGAAGGGGCCCCCAAAATTGCTTTGCCCCAGGCCCCCTGAATCCTCTGGGCAGCCCTGGCATTCCCACTCTGATTGCCACTACGTTAGAGAGAATCAGAAGTTCCACACACACTAGGAGCTGCAGATGGTTGAAAGGCGACAAGCACGGATGGGTACCAGGAAGCTGAGCCCATCTCTCGATCATGTTTCAAAGGTGGCCATTGCCTGATTAATGATTCACTTTTTCTTTCTCCTAAAGGAAGCTACATGTGGTAAATGCACATGGTAAGGTGACAATATTTTCATTTGAAACATGGTGTGATGCTGCATGAAGACGGCAGGCAAGATGGGTTGTGAGCTCCCATCACTCTTTTTGAGTTTCAGTTCCCTTTGCAAAGATTTCTAAGACCCTGTGCATGGAGGACAGTTGTTATGGTAACCGTAATATCTTACAATTCCACTGATTAAACAGGAATTGGAAAGCCAGGCCCAGAGTGGAGCCAGATGGAGGCCTGATTTCCCTAATGAACATCATCTCTGACGGACCATAATCCCCATCATGCAGACAGCATCCCACTGCAAAACAGACCTGGCACTGTTTGGCCATAAAAAGAACGTGCAGCCCCTGCTCTACAGACTGTGGGCCCAATCCTGATCTCACTTACAGCAGGGTATTTCCACTGAAATCAATGTGTAACTGAGCTCAAAGTCAAGGCTTCTGTGCACAGGGTATGCACACCCACGCCATCATCAGCATTAAACAATCATAGTCTACTAAGGACCATTGTACTAGCCAGAGTGATGGGGTTGCACCAAGCATCACATAGTGAAGTTCCCAGATCTGGCTCAATCCTGCAAATCCACAATTCTCTTGGATAGCCCATAGGCAGAGCCAGGTAAGGTCAGGGCGTGCACCCCTTTGCATGTCAATGGAGAGTTTGAGAGCACAGTGTACTGGGGTGGTTTGTCCATCCTATCAACCTGGCCAAAGAGCATGAAACATCTGTTTTGAATATAATGAGTGACTGACGAAAAGCCAGATCTCTGTGACATTATGCCCATACGCTGTACCTGATGCTCATTTACGACTCAGGCCCTTTTACACTGCTTTGGCAGTGACTGTAAATGTCATTTATGACTACTTTAAGGGAACGTTACACTGCCAGACTGGTGTAAAGTGGCTTTTTTGTAAATGAGAATCAGGTCCTCACTCTTTACACTTAAAGAGACAGGCACAAAGGCTCTTCCTGCATAGGAAAATCTAACATCTATGTTCCAAGTGCTGTTCACAGACACACACCACAGCTTGGCCACTCTAACTGATGTGTTTCAGGCTCTTTTTGGAGTGATGGTACAGGCCACTCTCTCCGCCACTCGGTGAGAAAAGGAGCTTCAAGGGCAGTAATTTTCCTGTACAACCTTTATGCAGGGATTCAAGCTGTGCTGTAAGTGCTAAGCCCAGAAAAACCAACTGCTGTGAGCTAGTGTATCTATCAGCAGGTGGGGAGAGATTCAGGTACACCGCACATACATGGACATGCAGGACACACACACCCTCCTTTGCACACACATAAATATACATCTTCCCCTTGGCATACACACACACACACACACACACACACTACCTTCACATTCTCAAGACACCTCAAACTCTATCCCCCCCCACACACACACGGAAGCAGAAAAGGAGCAAAAAGCATTGCCAAGGATAGTCTCATCCAGAGGCTCAGAGATGGAGCAATATTTAAAGCCAAGCAAACTTTTTTCCTACACAGCCTGTAGATGGCTCGATGCCAAGTGATCTCCCAGCCTTTCACTGCGCCCTCATTAGGTGTTTCCGCTGTGCTGGGTGTAAAAGCTGAGAGGAAATGTCCCTTGGGAAACAGGATATAATGAATTTGCCACTAATTCAACATTGTGTGATATTAAAAGAAAATTACCAAGCACAGAGGCTGCTTGTATCCTTCTGATTTCCCATCTCCCTCTCCACTTTCCCCACCACTAGGAGTTCACACTCAGGGTCAGGGGAAGGGAAGCTGTATTGTCTGGAAATGTCACTGGAGCTGGAGATTTGAGCTGTTTTTTTCCTTCTCATAATAACAATATTTTCCCACCAAGTTTTGAAAGACAAATTATCCTGACAAGACCTTGCAGAGCCTCTGGCCCCGTTTTTCTCATGACAGGCAGCAAGAGTTGGGATGGCACATGGCAGGTCAGTGCTGTAATTGCAGGCTTCTCAGCTCCACAGAAAGCTGACACTAGGGCTGTCGGATGGACCAAGGCTTGCAGTATGTTTACTGGGAAATGGAAAGCCAGCCACTTCAGAAGTCTAAAGTCGGGCTAAAGATCCCCGACTTCAGGAATTTTATCACTGTCTTCAAAGGGAGCAGGATCAGTCCCTGTTTGTTCATGGGAGACAATGGGTTTGTGCCACAGATTAATTTAAATAGTGCTGTTCGTTCTGGGGATCAGGACAAACTGGAAGGAATTCAGAGAACAGCACCATAGTCATGAAGGGCTGGAGGGGCTGATTTATGAGGAGAAATGAACAATGCTAACTATGCAAGGCCAGGTTCCGAACTGCCATTCAGACAGGGCAGCATTTTACACCTGCTTTGCACAGGTGTAAATGACAACAAAAAGTGGAAGGCAGGGGAGAATGAAGCCAGTAGGTCTTGGCCATAGGGTGGCATGAGAAAAAAGTCAACAGTACTCGTTCTCCTCTCATTTATCTTAGTGTAATTCAGGAGTCGCCTATTGACATCAGTGGAGTTACATCAATATACAACTCGTGTAAGTGAAAGCAGAATCAGGCCCCACAAGATTTTTAAGGGTGTAAATACCAAGAAGGGGAAGGGATTTTGTAGGGTGATCCAGGGAGTCAGGACTCCTGCTGATGGGGTAAAATTGATCAAAGGAACATGCAGAAAAGCATCCTGGCAGTGAGATTTATTAGGCTACACAACAGTCTCCCAAGGGATGTGGAAGCATTTGGGGCATCTAGACAATTAGACGAAGCATAGAAGTAGACTAGAGAGCAATCCTGAATGGGACGTGACCCATCTTCCATTTCTAATGTTCCATTATTCTAGAATTACATAGTCACTTAGCAGTCACTCTACAACCAAGGCTACTGAGGGAGTTTTCTCCTCTTTTCTTAAAAGATTGTCATAAATTTGGTGCTTTGCGAAGTGGTTTACTTGAATTGATGCTACTAATTGGTGTTTTCCAGACCCAGGGCATCCATGAGTGTTTGCAAGTGTGTGACCCATAGAAATGGCAACATACCATCTCGGGGCACAGGAGGCAATTGAGCTCAGACACAGAACTCTGCAATGGAAACAGACAGGTAGAAGGTAAAAATCTGCCAGCCAATCTGGCAGAGATGAAGCCTTGCCAGCTCCCACTCATTCTGATTCACCCTCCGGCCCCCAGCCTCCACACACAGAAGTCTGCCTCTGCTGCGTGTCAATCCATCACCTCCCTGACTGAACCCGAATTTATCTCCAGTTTTCTAATTGTGGATTTTGGTTTATTTTCCATCACCTTCCTTGGTTAATTTCCAGACAGTCTGTAGCTAATTTAATTTCTATTTCAAATGATGTCCAAAAAAAGGGATCCAATTAAAATGCTGTTAGTAGATGGAATGACTCACCAAGAAAAGCAACAAGCCAGAACACTTTTGTGAACTTGACAATAGGAGATTTCATCCCTCAGTGACGTTAGCCACAGTGACCATCACCTCTGCAAGCAGGGTTAAGCATGACACATGCCCATGTGCTAGGGCACACATCTCTAATCAGCTGACTCCTCTACCTAGTGAATGCACTTGCCATGCAAACATGTCCTGCATAATACTGTAGCTGGGACTCAAACCAAGAGCCTGTGATCTGTAAGCAGTGATTGTTGCAAATGGGTTAAATGAGAGTGTCCTGATGGCTAAACCATGGTCTTATGAACTTCACACTGGAAAGAATTCAGGCCCGTCTGCTCTAATTTACAAGCCCCCTCACTTGAGCTCTAGGACACTGTCAGTTAGCTGCAGTCATAGCTCCGTGGGGCTCCAGCAAAGGGTGACATAGTCATACATGCTGGAGTAGGTCTAATATTCGACACAAACACTAGTCATAAGGTGCTAGATTTTCTACTGAATTCACCACCGAGCAGCTCCCATGGAGAACAGTGTGTAAATGTCAGCTTTTGACAATCTGTCCTTGTGCTATGTTGAGTTACTCTCAGCTGCGAGTTAGCATCTCCTGGCAAAGCTGATCTGGACTCAGTCAAGAGTCTGCTCCCCTTGGTAAGAGTCAAAACAATATAGTCTCCACTGAAAGTCACTGTGCAAGTCTTACACTTCCCAAATCAAGAAAGTGAAAGATTCTTGGTGCTGCTGGTTGCAATGAAGGATTGGAACTGTCTCCATAATTACAGCCCAATGCCCTTCATCCATATTCACCTCCACCACCTAGACAGACACCCCATGTATTAATAACCTGCATGACAACGTGCTAGTTACTGATCACTTTGTACCTGATATTGTCAATGAGAAGTTGATGGGATTCTTTGGTGAGAATCATGGAAAGGGTGTAAGCCAAGTATTCCACCTTCCTCTCTGCCGCATACTGTTTCAAGATGGTGAAAACTTTCTTTTTTATCTCTGGCTGATCTCCAAGAATTTCGTCAGCCTGTGTGGGAGTGGTAGAAAGATACACATTAATAGAGGAAGAAACTGACATGAAACTCAATGGAAATAAATCCATCAGAAACACATACATAATTGTATTACCTGGACCAACACAAAAGAGAGGAAACACTTTACTTAAAAAACAATCAAACCCACCCTTTAACACCAAATGATCATGTTAGATGCTAGTAACACAAACTCAGGGCTCCCTAGGACTTCACAACTGTCCTTTATCACATGTGATGGTCAGTGAGAACTTTACAGCAACAGCAAGATTAGAAATTCTCCTACTTCAAAAGCACAGAACCCCACACATGAGCTCAAAGATTACCTTCATTTGCAGTGTAGGGCATGACACAGTCGAGCAGTTCTGATTCTATCCTAACCCTTTAATTACTGCTTGATTACACAGAGTGATATTTTCTTGCTATTAATTTCTTAAAATGCTGCAGAAAAATAAGAAATTAACCTTAAAGAAACTCTTGCCTTGGTGCAGAAAGTGGGAAGGGGCCATGTTAGCTCCTGGTTCCCAACCACTGGGATGTGTGCCACTGCTGGTACCTAAGATTTTTGTGACTGACATTCCGAGCTCCCTTTCTCTGCCTTAATGAAGAGTCTTGATGCTAGTCTTCGGTGCATCTTGGCTAGCCTTCAATCACTCAGTTACACATATTCTAACCCATAGCCGACCCTGGCAAGAGGGTCATGACCCTGATAAATCCCATCTCTGAGATATAAATAAATGGGAGGCATCAATAGGTACTGGCAGGTACAGCTGAACTCAAGGTCTTCGTCTAGTTACTTAGTTACTACAGTTACCCTAAAAGATTGGAACCTGCTGTGTAAGCTGCCTTGGAGCCATCTGCTCACCCTGGAATTGATGACTTCAGAGAGTCTGCATTCTAGGCAAATGTTCTCCGGAAACAATAAATGCCAAGCAAGCAGAAAACTGTCTGAGATCCCCCCCGCCCTTGTTCCTCTTTTGTTTTCTTTCCCATTGGTGAAACATTTTCTAGGCCAAGCAGTGACCCCCAAATGCTGCAGGCATCTGACTTACTGAGGCAGGGCACTGCTAGGAAAGCTCTTAATCAGCTCCTGCCACCCCATTACACTTACAAATACAGCTTGGAAATAGTAGCCAGAGAACTCATTCACTCTCTGCTCCTGAGTAACAAAGGGACTGCACCTTTCCTTCAGTTGGGTTCTCTCCACTCCATAAAAAGATCTAAAATGAGCAGAAAATAAAACCCATTTGAGAAGTGCCACATGCTGGGTGACAGAGACCTTTACATAAGAAAAGGAGCTGTTGCCTCCTGGTCCTTGTTCCACTTTGAAGTTCTCCAAAGTCACTTCTCACAGGTGTTTCTAACCTACATCACAAACCACAAGGTACTTTCCAATTTGAAAAAGCCATCAGGTGACAACTAATGAAAGTCCCAGTAAGCAGCAGACATTTCAAGGTTATTAAATCTGGAGCAGTAAAGACAGCAGTTACACAGCATACAGACTCACATGCTCCTTACTCTCAAGTGCCAGTGCAGTGTTTACAATGAACCTGGTATTTTCAGTGGGCCAGATCCTGAGGTCCTCCTGTTAAAGTTTTTTCTGAGTCAGGACTTCAGGATTTAGCCCAAAAGAAATTATAAATACTGGTCATATAATGAAAATTCTGGGCCAGAATCCTGGGTGCCCTCTGGCTGCTCCAACCATAAATCCAGCGATCTAGCGAGTTAAAAATTCCCCCACCTAGAAGAATCTTTGGGGTGGAGCACAGCTACCAAAGCATCTCCTACACCACACCCTCCAGCTACTTTCCCCTCTCCTCTCCTCCCCATGCAGGGACGTGACTTGGGAAAAGAAATTGGCAGGGCATCTGTACATCCCTGCAATTCTCAGCTCTAGAGTGACCCCTTGGGCCATGGTCAACTGGGTGTAAAGTAGCACAGCTGGCTTGGCAGCCATAAGAGGGAACACAGGATGGGCAGTGGCACGACAAGCTGCCCTTCCTTTGCCTTACTGAGGCACATAAATATGACCTGAAGGGGCTACAACTAGGGATAAGAGATGTTCAGTCTCCATGATCCATTCATTCCTTGACTGCCAACAAGGAGGTCTAATGGTGCAAACAGTATCATCTACCATTGGAAAGGGGACTGGGACCAGTCATCTCATTCATTACTCAGCAGCCACCAATCACTTGGGCTCAGTTTACATTGTAAATTCTTCAGGCTAGGGACTGTCTTTTTCATTGTTATGATTGTCTGTATGGTACCTGGCACGCGCCTGGGTGCTCAGTGAATAACAACAGGAAAGAGTGACCTGGAACTGAAAGCCTAAGTATCATTATTATGTCCTGCCAAAGCTCCACCCCACCTCACCATTCAGACAAAGAACAACAAGCGAGGAGGCCAGAACCCCATCTCTGGGTCCATTCTTCCCCTCAACTTCTGTAGCTCCCCTTGGAGTGGGCCAGATTGAAACATTAAGTCCAATAACACACAAGGAACAGATCCTGGATCAGTGATTCAGATACTGGGAATGTTTGGATGCAGATTTTGAGCCCCCCAGGTCAGGGATAGGGCAGTGAGGGTTTGGGTTCATGTCCACAGCATAGCTAGCCATGACAATAATACCAATACTGGCACATGAGTCACCCAGCCCCCTCCATGAGCGTTGTTAGCCCAGGGAATCAAATCAGTTAATGATCTAGCATTCAGTATAGGAAAAGCCTCCTGCATCTCAGGCTCACAGAGCACACAGCAGAGAACCCAGTGCTACCACAAGTACCCTTCAACGTTTTAGCACATGACCAGAGCCTGGACCCCAGTGATGCTGTGAAACAGAGGTGAGCTACTAGTGCATTCTGGGTAATAACATGCAGATAAGCTTCCCAAGCATTCCCCCCCGCCCCCGGCTTTTTGGCTTATTCTATCCAGTTCTACCACCAGCAGCTGTAACTGAAGCAGCGTTTACCAATAAAGGATGGAGGGAAGCACTCTATTGGGTTTTATTATTTTCTGCAGCTTGTGGAAAATTAGGCTACTTAAAACATCAGAGCCATTACACTCTCGTTCCTGAAACCAGGAACCCACAAAGCTCTACAAACTCATTTCCTCTCAACACTCTGGGGAACAAGAGGCTGGATGAGCTGGTACAGAAACAAAATGTGTGGAGGGGTTACTGCTTGCAAGCAGTGCAAACTGATTAAAGTTACATAGAGATGCAGCAACCACACCCAGGGCAGGCTCCAAGCACCAGCACGCCAAGTGCTTGCCTGGGGCGGCAAGCCACGGGGGGTGCTCTGCCAGTCACCACGAGAGCAGCAGGCAGGCTGCCTTCGGCAGCATGCCTGCGGAGGGTCCACTGGTCCCACGGCTTCGGTGGACATCCCGCAGGCTGCCGCCGAATTCACAGGACCGGGGACCTCCCACAGGCAAGCCGCTGAAGGCAGCCTGCCTGCCGTGCTTGGGGCAGCAAAATACCTAGAGCTTCCCCTGACCACACCTACATGGCTAAATCCAGCTCCACTTCCATGAATGGTCTCATTGACCTTACAGGCATACGTTGCATGAGGAAGAGCCTTTCCAAAATCATTAATGTGCTTGCTTCCTTAATTTTAATGACAATCATCCAAGAAACATTTACTGTGGTTTAATCCAATTGCATTAGACAGAGTAAAACAGACCAACACCTTCATCCATTTGTTAATTCTCAATAATCAGCAGGTATCTGTCTAACACGCAGTGGAACTGCCTTTGGAATCATAAATTAAATGCATATTTGTGAGCCCTTAATTTAAAGCTTGACTGAAGAGCGAGATTCAGCTGATACTGACACATCTCTTTACTAATGTCTTGGTGCTTATCAGCTTGGGATCAACAAACACAACCCGGTTATTTCACAACAATATTTTAAAAAGTTACTTTGAAATGGAAAGTAGATTAAAGAAACAACTGTGATCAAATTTATAATTAGCAAGAGGTGATGAGTTTGGCAAATTACCCACCGGGTAACCGTCAGGAACACAATGAAGCTGTAATTACTTTGATTTTTTTCCTTTGCTGCAAAATAAGAGCTAAATTTTTAAAGGCTGATATGATAAAACTCTAAATGAATATTTAGATACTGAAGAGAAGGATATCTGACCTTACAGATAATCGCTTGACAATAATTATGTTTTCATGGTGAAAAATTAATAATACTTGGCTCTTCTCTTCGCCTTCCATCCAAAGATCTCAACGCCCTTTGCAAACATTAATTCATTCTCACAATCCTCATCTGTAAAATGATGGGGAAACTGAGGGAAAGAAAGGGGAAGTGATTTGCTTATGGTCACCATCCAGATGGTCAATGGCAGAGCTGCATATAGAACCCTAGAGTCCTGATTCCACTCTCACTAACCCAAGTTTTATCCAACTGTAACTCCACTGACTTCTATTAGGGTCACACTAATTTACACAGTTATAAATGAGAACAAAATCTGGCCCCAAGTCTCTTGACTCCCAAGCCTATGTTTTAACCACAAAACCATCTTTACAAATCAGGCTCCTCCCACAAGACCATCTCCCTTCTCCTTTTGAAGACATTTTTGATAACAGTAAAAGAGAATGTCCCCAAAACTTGCCTCTGTGAACCCTTCCACTGCACAGATAGAATCCATGCACAGGAACATTCTCCTTTCCAGCTGGATCTGAGTGGCATACCCCTGATTTTCAGACATTCAGAGAACTCACATCTCAAACTGAAGTCAATGGGAGATGGAAGCGCTCAGCCCAAAGTCAGCCCCCAACATTCTGCCTGGCACTGAAAATACTATACACACCAGAAAAACTGTAGCAGGCAATGAGAGCCTAAGGCACAGCTTGGCTGTCAGGACTCTGCCTTCAGCAAAAAGTGGCAAGAGAAAGTCAGATCCAGAGGTTCCCTGTGACTTACACGGTTGAAGGAAATAACAGGAAATGATCAAGACACCAGGCAAGTCCTCCTTGTTTATGCATGAATATATGGGGTCCAGCCTTGACCAGGAAATAGCCGCAACCCAGAGCCCCTGCCCCAAATCAAATCTGGCCCCCAATATTTGAGCACACCTGGAGTGACTGACAGATTTATATGGAAATCACATAAAACTCAATGACTTGAGTGGAGCTACCCTGATTTACACCGGCTGAGGATATGATCTTTTGGTCTTTGCATTTTGTGAACAAACCCAATGCTCATGGTAAAACTCCAGGGGAGTTGAATTCCTGAGACCAGAAGTGTCCCAGTTTCACTCAACTCAAACATCGGTGACCCCAGTACATGAGAAAAGGGAAAACAAGGATCTATATTATCCAAATCTACTAAGATGTTACTGGACAGATTCTGTTAGTAGAGCTCAATCATGAACAATACTTTGTGTGTTGACTCTGTGTGCACCCCTTCCTTGAGTGAAGAGCTCCACTAAATGCTCTAATAACAATCATCTATGAACATGTGGATCTGGCCATTTTTACCACAGCCTCCTTCCCTTCCCTGGCTTTAGCCAGACTCACAGTGCCCTGCTAGACAGCCATCTGGCCCTGCACCCTTGGTTTTACCTTCTTGTTGAATTCCTGAGCCTTCTGTTTTCTCTCTTGGTGGATGGTGTCGGCGTTTTGGACAAATCCCCATACATTGCTGCTGGTCCATCTATGCACCCGGCCAAGCCGCAGCAGCCCCAGTCTCAGAGCCTTCCCTTGGCAGGATTTGATCATGGCAGCTGCTGCTTCATAAAGCTTCACTGGGATCCCGTTGACTTCCAGCATGTAGTCTCCCGGTTTGATTCCACACTCAGAAGCAGGTGAGTCTGGGGCTACGCTCTCCACTTGCAGGGCGTTGCCACTGTTACACATCAGGCTGAAACCAAACTTTCCATCTGGGCCAGGATTGACATGCATCTGCTGGATGCGTGAGACCACTCCAATACTGGGAGGCACATTCTCACACTGCCTCGCTAGGTTGATGAGAGTCTCGCAGTTCATGGCGGAAACATGCTGGCCTTCTATCTCCAAGATCTGGTCTCCTGGCTGAAGACCAGCTACATAAGCACTGCTGCCTTCTTCTACTGCAAGGATGTAGCAAGGACCATTTCCACTTATTTTAAACCCAAACTCTTCGGGCCACCCCTGATTGGTAGCCGGCATGGTTGTAACTGGAGAGAGAGAGAAGAAAAAAAGTTGTCAAATTGTTTCCCATACAGTAAGAACATTAGGTCCAGCTGATGTTATTTATATAGGATGCCCTCTGGTGGGAATTCTAGTCTGCTCTGCGTTCTCATCCCTTTGGAAAGAAAATGCCCGTGATAGGGTGCGGAGAAGATCCTTTTTATCCCTCCCTACAAACTGCTCCTTATCCTTCTAGTCTAGTCCTTTTGTTTCCTTTGGAAGCAAACTAACTGTCTTTTACCTGCGTAGTGAAGCCATCATTTCATATTCCTGGTAATGTCACCGTAAAAACCAGGTTACACAAATGACTAAAAATGGCTTACTATAACAAATATTTCTCATTACACAGTGACTGCAAACATATCTGTATTAGAATTTGCCATATCCTCTAGATCCTGCTGGGGTGAGTACTCACGGGCTTCACATGGGGAAGGTGACATTGTACTCGCACCAGTCTGGCCATGACCAGGTAAGCTGCAACACCCTTTATGTGGTACTGACCCACTTTCAGTATAATGAAGGGTAAACCCAGAATTTAAGAAGAGGATGTATGAAAGGCCTGATGCATGAGTAAGAACAAAGGATCTGATTCTGCATCCACTGAAATCAATGGTGTGATACTGGCAGGCCAGGTGCCAGCTCTTGCCCAGGCTGCAGGCATCAGCTAAGAACTGGCATACTCAGAACTGGAGACCAGATCAGTTCACTTATGTGTTGCTCAACGTAGGTATTAGTCTTATAAGAATGTAGTTAGTGTTTAGAGTCTATTGAATGTTTGTATAATGCTGATTATTTGTAATGTTTGTATTCCATGCTACGAGGAAATATGTAAGTTTTGCTTTTCAACTTTGAAAATGTTTGCTCTAAACTTGTGACCTCAGATGGGAAGGGTGTTTCCTCCAGCCCATCCAGAAGAACTATCGAAATCAGATGGGCCATCAAGGAACATTGCAATACAAATAATTGGTGAATGGCCCTATCGCACCTTGGGAATGCTACATGCAAGGAAGCTCATCCTACGGACTTGGAGGCTGAGTGAAGGAAATAAATCAAAGACACAGGAAAGTCTTCCATCTCTTTGCTGTTTGAACTCTCACAGGCCACAGACACCAAACTGAAGTCAGAGATTCCCCCAAGGTTATGCCTGGGTCCACCCTGAAAGAATCTTGTATTCACCGATTACAACTGTCACTCTCAGGATTTAGATTCAACTCATTTTTGTGTATATGTTTGTTTCCATTAACCTGTAAATAACTCCCTTCTTTCTTTTTCCTAGTTAATAAAACTTTAGATAGTTTATTACAGGATTGGCTACAGGTGTTGTCTTTGGTGTAAGATCTAGGGTACCAGTTGATCTGGGGTATGTGATTGGTTTCTTGGGACTGGAAGCAATCTGAACTTTCTGTGATTTTTGGTGTAAGTGACCATTTATCACTACATCCAGCTTGCCAAGTGGCAAGACAGACTGGAGAGTCTAAGGGGACTGTCTGTGACTCCATGATGAGATTGCTATAGTGACCCAAGAGTTGAAATGTGTTGTTACAGGCTTGGTGAAATCTAATTATAGAACATACCACCAGTTTGGGGTGTCTACCCTCTTTTAGACAGTCTGTCCTGTGGCAGGCACTCAAGGTCATGAGCCACTACAGAGAGCCTGACAAATGGAAAACTCCCATTGACTTAATGGGAAAGATCAAACCACGAAAGAAGTGTCAGCTCACCAGCCATTAGTGTTTGTGGAAGAAGCACACATTTAAGGGGAAACTGGAACATGTGATCATCAAGGCTTCTTTAAACACTCCAGAGCAACATCCTTGAACCTCCTTCTCAGCTGCACTGGATTCACTAAATAATTTGTAGGCACATCTATTAACTGTCCTTTGATACTCGCTAAATAATTTGCATACAGACTCACTTGCTCTCCTTTGATCCAGCCTGTCTACGAAGATGCTGTTTACTCTCAGATTTATTTATTACACATTATTTAACTATTATTTTCAGTCACCTCTTCATCTGTAAAAGCCCTTTCACTCAGAATAGCGGGGGCAGGGTTGGTGTGTAAATAGTATCTTGATTTATCACCCAAAGTGACTGTCTTCTGCCTTTGCATTTATGGTCAGAGTCCTAGTCCAGTCCACGCTCATCCCCAGTACAGAAGCGTATGTGTGAAAGCAGCCATGGCATCATCATTTCAGCTGTTCTTTCACCCAATGACTATCGGGCCAGCTTGACTCTTCTAACTCCAATTTTAGTGACAAAATTACATTTTCTCTTCTCACTGAAGTCCTGAGGAGCCCTCCTTACATTTTTATCATTTGGAATTCAGCAAGAGATTACAAGATTTTTAATATCCTATTAAAATCCAAGTAGGTGAAAGACAAATATCTCTAACCTCCTCCTCTTGGCAGGGATGACATGGAGCAGCTTGTTCACAGGGGAAAAGGATAGTGGGGGGAGAGGGAGAGATCCATTACTATAGAAACCTATATTAATAATCACCGTCTGGATCTGCTACTGCAAATAGCTACTTGAAGCTGTGCTGTAAAGGGAATTGGGAGGATTGTTTTACAAAGGAATATTAAAAGAACTAAACAACAAGCAGTAACTAAAGGAGAGAGATAACAATTGTCTGTGAGCATTGGACAGGTGAAAATGTCCAGGAGAGAGCATAATAAGGGTGGAACAAGCCTGTGATTGACGGGGTAAAATTAAGCAAAGGAAAATTTAGGCTGAATATCAGGAGAGCTATTAGGTTGTGGAGTGAGCTCCCTAAGGGAAGTTTGGAGACCCCAGACAAGGGCCATATAAGCAGAGAGACAGACTTCAGGCTGGACATCTGAAAAGAGAGATTATGTACTAGGGAACAATGCTGCTTTGGATAAAGGGAGATGGACCAGATGACAACCTACAGTAGGTCTTTTCCAGCTCTAACTTCTATGAATCTGTGATATGAGAAAAGACTTACAGAAATCTGTGGCCCTCTGAGGCAGGCCAGCCAGGCTCTCACAAAGGTCATGTTTGTCCTCCTGAGGTTTCAGGACTGTCTTCATTCTCATTCCTTCAGAAGCACATACCACTGATCCACACAAATTCTTTTTACTCCTTCAGACAGCCAGGTCTGATAAGCTGCTATATCCACAATCCAGCATTCAAGGTGCACTTCACTGGGGAAGAATAGCCTATACGCTATTTTTTTTTCCCTTAAGGTCCACAATAGTGATTGAACTGGCTAAACACTTATGTAAGGCACCTTAGCGGTGAAAGTGTTGAGATCAGCAGTATAAAGAGATATTCATTCTAGCACGGTTTCATTTTTCCCCACTCACTACCACAACAAACTGCCACTAAAATGACCTTCCAGTCTCCTTGGAACAGAAGAAGTTCCCCTCAAAATGCTGCGTGTTAGCTTCATGGATATTTTTCTTACTCTGTTTAATCTCACTGTCACCCCAAAGAGAACTGCAGACTGATTACAGTGTTAGTAAAGGCTTTGTCTCACGCTGACCTGAGACTGAAGACCTATAAGTGGAATTAGAATTTGAAGTTAAAATGGATTAGAGCCCAAGCAGGGAAATCTACTACCAGGGTGGGTGCAAGGATGTTTCGTGCCCTAGGCAAAACTTCCACCTTGTGCTCGCCCCCCCGAGCTCTGTGGCAGCCCTCCACCCTAAGGCACAACCCCTGGGGCAGCTCCCCACCCTCCGCCCTGAGGCACACCCCCCCGCAGCCGCTCCCCTCTTCCGCTCTGAGGCACCCCCCCTGCAGCAGCTCCTCCCGGCCCAGGGAGCCGTGCGGCAGCTCCCTGCCCCAGCTCACCTCTGCTCCTGCTCCTGCTCCTCCTCCTCCCCGAGCATGCCGTCGCCGCTCCACCTCTCCTGCCTCCCAGGCTCGCAGTGCCAATCAGCTGTTTGGCGCCACAAGCCTGGGAGGAAGAGAAGCAGAGCGGGGTGGTGTGCTCAAGGGAGGAGGCGGAGCAGAAGTGAGCTTGGGTGGGGAGTTACCCTGAGTGCTGCCTCCACCTTACTTGCTGCAGGTGGCCATCCCTGCACCCCTCTGCCCCAGGTCTCTCCGCCTAAATGCTGACGACGATAGGGGCGGCCGAAGATCTGGCCGCCGCAGTCGCCGCTAAAGGACCCGAAATGCCGCCCCCTAAATGCTAGTGCCCTAGGCAACCGCCTAGGTCACCTAATGGGTTGCACCAGCCCTGTCTACTACCCACACTAGCAAATCAAAATAGACAACTATGGGATGTCAAAGCAGCACAAATACAGAGCTAGAGAATGGCCAGAATCACTGTCCTGGCCTGGTCATGCAACCAGCTGTGCTGGGGAGAAAATCAGGGATATTGTGCTGAGTAGAAATGCACCGTTACATATCTGGCACACAGAAAAGCACCTCACTCGGATGACTGCCGAGATCTAGGCTAAAGAGTGTACTCAGAACTGTGTTTCCTACTTCCTATTCATACTCGGCCCCCATGCAAAGAAACCAGTAGCCATTCTCCTGGCTTGGAATGGCTGAGAGAGTTGGACACAGAGGGCCAGAAAGGCAGGGAAATGTGAGATAACATGGACTGAATATTAAGCTGCTGTCTTCTGATTTTCTCCTTTGCTTCCTCAGCATTTCAGGATTCCTGGGCTTAGCAAGCTAAAAGATTTTAAGGTATTATGCCTCCTGCTGTGGCACCAGCAGGAGCTGAGGCCTGGGGTAGAAATCTGGGGGAGGGATATTACATCCCATTAGGAACCACACAGCAGGACTTTCTTCTGTTTTATGTGCTAATGGGGCTGAATATCAGGAGCAACTGCCCAATGGTGACATCCAGAAGGGACTGGAATAGTCTCCCAAGGGAACAGGTGAGACCCCCATTACTTGTGAAACTTGAAACTTGACAGGATAAAGCCTTGGAGAGGACACAATAGGGCAACAATGCTACCTTGCTCTGGTATGGTTGTGATGCTCTGTAGGTCTTTTCCATCTCTAATTGTATTTGTTAATGGCCATAAATGTGTTGCTGCTCTAACATTCATAAGCATCCGTCCCCTCTCACCTTCTCTTTCTTGATTCCACAGCAATCATTACTTTTACAACAAATCAGTTTATCCATCATATGCACAAGGAGCCAAACACTTCCCAATATAAACATGTGTGTGCTTTTACTGTTACTTTTGCCCCCATCTACACAAATGCAAAACCAAAGGGAAACAGAAATAATGATGGGCTGTGAAGCATGGACACTGGAAATCTGAACAAGAAAAGCAGCCCAAAGAAATGTTTATGTGGAAAGTATCTGAACCTCTCAAATCTGGAAATGGGACTAGAGACCCAGACAGCTTAGGTTCTCTCACAGAATTCCCAGCAAACCCTGTCTTCCCTGTCTCATTTGGGTTCACAGACACACAGATGTACACACAGCCCAAGTTTATGCATGCACAATTTTTCATGTGGAACATTCTGCATATGCAAAATACTGTGTGCGCGCAAGTTATACTTGTGTACCTAAGTCAGGTAGTTAGATGTCTGACTACTCACTCTGAACACACAAATGCAGCTTGAACATAAATACTTTACTTTTTTGCTCATGCAAATATTAAGCATGAAAAATTGTGCATACAAATACCTAAGAGTAAAAACTGCCCTACTAATTCTGGTGTGGAGAAAGTAAATAAGGAAGTGTTATTTACTCCTTCTCATAACACTAGAACTAGGGGGCCACCAAAGGAAATTAATAGGCAGCAAGTTTAAACCAAACAAAAGGAAGTATTTCTTCACACAGTGCACAGTTAACCTGTGGAACTCTTTGCCAGAGGATGTTGTGAAGGCCAAGACTATAACAGAGTTCAAAAAAGAACTAGATAAATTCATGGAGGATAGGTCCATCAATGGCTATTAGCCAGGATGGGCAGGGATGGTATCCCTAGCCTCTGTTTGCCAGAAGCTGGGAATGGGCAACAGGGGATGAATCACTTGATGATTACCTGTTCTGTTCATTCCCTCTGGGGCACCTGGCATTGGTCACTGTTGGAATACAGGATACTGAGGTAGATAGATCTTTGGTCTGATTCAGTATGGCCATTTTATGTTCTAATTTTAGAGGATGGGTTGAGGCTTATCTGAAAATTTGCCCCATTCAGTCAGTAAGCTTTTCTACATCCTTAATCAGGAGGGATAATATTTGATCTTTTCAGATGTGTGACTGACTGCAATAAAGTGTACAAAATATTCACAAAAAACGTGAAGCTGTTCAGAATAGGAGGATTTTTTCTCATTTGGCATGAACTCAAGAAGACATGTTTTTCCAAAAATATTTTCTTCCTCTGATGTATTTGGGGGTGCAAAAATAGGCCCTGTTATCAAACCAAAAAACAACCCATTTTTGAGCAGAGCTGTTTACATGCAGGGGCATAAAATTGCTCAGAATTAAATAGTGAACAATTCCACTCATAATTTAGTGAATACAGGGATTGCCAGACTAGATCAGATCCAAGGTCCATCTAGTCCACTATCCTGTCTCCAACAGTGGCCAGTACCATATGTCTCAGAGGAAGATGTAAGATTCCCACACATCTGTCTACTCTTCACCAGTTGTGTACGTCTTGAGACGAAATTCTCGATATCTTGTGGCCATTGAAAGCTCCAGCTGTGCAGCAGTCCACTCAGATACCCCTCTCTCTTCATAGGCAGTGTCATAGTGCATCACCTCAGGACCAACTCCTCTTGGCATTCCATGAGCTATACTTCATGCCAATCATTTTGCCCAATCTGAGATGTCTCCCTTGTTTCTAGCTAATGGCTGGAGTTCCTATTGATTCTGGTCCTTCCTGGTTTCTGTGATATGTGCAACCTTGTATTTACCTGGGACATTGTATACATTTCCCAGAACTGAAGAAGAGGTCTGCGTAAGCTCAAAAGCTGGTCTCTCTCACCAACAGAAGTTGGTCCAATAAAAGATATTACCTCACTCATGTTGTCTCTCTAATATCCTGGGACCGCCACGGCAACAACAACACTGCATATGTGCCCCTAATCCATTTTAATGCAGCTCCAGTCTCTTCAGCCTCTGGCCAGGCACAGAAAATCAGCAGCAAACAGCAGCTTTATCTCCTGGAGGATTGTCTGTGTGTTTACTTCCTGACTACACTCTTCCTTCTACATTAAATATTGTCACTGTTGCAGGATGTCTAGAGCAGGACAAGGCAGCATTTAACATCAAAGGCTAATGACTGACTTCTCACTCTGCTAACTGGCCAATGTACATTCCTACTCTCCTCTAGCAGTGTTGTCTGTCTATGCGTTTCTACTGTGCCCCTTACTCTCCCCTTCCATAATCCCACCCAGTTTGCTGCTGATTCCTACACTGGCTGCCATATTACCAGGTGCAAATTTAACTTCTCTTGATCAGGGAATGGAGGAAGCTGATAAGGGATCTAGATCATGGTAGAAATGCTGAGCTATGGGAAGATCACAGATGTGAAGAGTTGCAGGGGAGGGGTGTCTCAGCCTAGTTCCCGACAGGCATTTGCTTACATCACAAAGTACACTATTTAGCACAGTTCAGCAAACTGTTAGTCTCTTCTCTGAAGAAACTGAGACAGCGGCTGAAACAGCAAAGTGTGTGGCAGACTAGTATCCTGGCAGAAATGAATGGAAATTGAGGAACCCAGGACTAGTATAAAATAAGGTGCTATAAAGCAGAATTGGGGTGCCTGGGTAGAGCTCACAGGGAATACTTGACTAAATCTCCAATAGTCATTGGTGCTGCAGGTCTGAACTAAGGTTAATTTGCAGAACTGTGAGGACTCATGACTGGATTAACACTGGGGGCTGCAGGTTAGGATTGAAGTTCACTGGCAAAGTTGAAGGGGGGACCCAATGGCTGAAATAGCAGGGGATGATCCAATTCAGGACTGAGATGCACTGGCAGAGCCGTGAGCAGGAGTTTGCACAGCCTCTCTCCTCCATATGCTTAGCTCTTCCAGCTCCTCACTTTCACCACCACCAAAATCACACAATATCAAAAATAAAGGAAAAATTTCTAGTACAGAACTGCTCCCATTTCTGCACCAGTACGATCAGAGACACCCCAATGTTTGTCAGGCACCTGCAGCATGTCTAGTTAACATGGCATGGGTGTTATTGATTAGGGAAGAGCTAGAAACCCTTATAGCTTATAATTGGCCTTATTAAGACTATGAAGAACATAGCACCTGGTGACAGCTCTTGTGTAAACAACAAAACCAACTAGTCTTACCATGTCCATCCAGATACCTGCAGAATAGAGAGAAAAGACCAAAATACACTGGGATTGCAAGAGGAAAGCCTCTCTGATTTGTGGGACCCCCTTTTAAAAAAATCCATAACAGAAAATTTGTTTTGTTTCAGCTGGTAAAAAAAATCTTGACTTGGAGCACCAGCTGGTGTATTCACTGCCCTCTGGTGGTGACACAGAAATAAAAACAGGAATTCTTGGAGAAAATTTCTTTAGCTATTAAACCCACTCAATATGAATGAAAGGTCAATAATTGTGATGGATTTCCTTTTTTAGCATGTCAAAAAAACTTCGTCTCCTTTGTCAATAAATTTTCAATGTAATTGGGTAATTTAAAGCACCAGACACGGGCTTGACACTGAACTCTGGCCTTTGGTCTGCAAACAGAGCTTCCACAGGAATTAGTAATAGTAAAAGATCTCTGAGCTAAAGGCTAAAACTCTGGATCAGAAAGAAGACTCATTTTGTTTCCTAATACACCATCATCCAAACTTCTAGATGAGACAGCCTGGTATGTGGTGATTGCTCAGCGCAGCCTTTGGATTAAATTATCTTTACCTACTTCAGATTCAAACCCATCCTAATATTATTATATTTAGCAGGTGACTTTTTTTATCTGAGAGTCCCCAAAATAATATCAAGCTGCTGCATCTGTGCCAGCATGCAGCCTTGGTGGCTCTGTGGTATTCCTACAATTATTCCTATTTATTTAGCCAGCTGTATAGCAGTGCATGGCACTTTGCAGTCCCTGCCCCGAGGATCTTACAACCTAAATTAGACTTAAACCAAGGCTCCCGAACCATGCCCAACCAAGGGTCCCATTAATAATTCTTCAGGGGAGCAAGGACCGGGCCTAAACTGTACATACAAATAACATCACAAAGAAATACACACACCCAGAACATCTTCTCGCACTTGAATCAATGAACAAAACTTGCTAGTTGGTTGAATCCACCAGCAGTAAGAACCTGTGGTTCCTTAGCTTTGTCCTCCCTCTATAACAGGAACAAAATGACTGTGGGCTGCATTGTAGCCTACAGGACACCACACCATACCTTTGGGTTACACTTTGGGATAGGCGATGCCTTCAACTAATATTTTTGCTGCATTTTCTGTCTCCTCCAATTTTACTTTGGCACTTTCCTTGTCAGGAATTTATCAGTGAACTGGTTTCTATTGCCCCAAAAAATTACCTTCCAGCATTCTGAAGTTCTCTCTGACTAGAAGAATTATTTTACTCTCAGTATGAAAGCAGACCATGCAAGGCTTACCTCTTCTTCACAGGGTCTAGCCAGTAGCAGATTGGAATACGGAAAATTACCGGACAAGACCATCGCAACAGCTTCAAAGCTTTTGGATTGGTTACACACTGGTGACAACTACCTGTGTTTCTATGGCAAATTCTATCCGAGTACAGTAACCTAATAAGCCATTCATCAGCAAGCCGGCCCAAAGAGCTTTCTGGAGAACAGGAGTACAAAGTGTGCCGGGCAGGCACAGGAGCGATTTCAGCTAACACTGTCACCATGCTTGGAACAAGAAGAAAATTCTCAGGCTCTTAAAGCTTTAACCAGTTTAAACCTTAGATAGATGTAAACCAGGGGAGAATTTAGGAAGCAACCTCCAATGTATTTGCACGGGAAGATGCTGCTCCCCTTAAACAGTGAATTAAATTCATCCCTGTTTTAACTCCATGGGTATACAGCAGATACAATACTTTGGTGACTGCAGAAGCACTGTACAAGCAGTGGAGATACATCTCATAGCTCCTACAGAAGCCAAAGGGTTATTTGCTTAAGAAAATGTTTCTCCTAAGAAAGCTGCAGGAAAGTGGAGGCAGCAAATCAGATGAATTCTATGCTACTTTTTCAACAAACGCAAAGAATAGCACATACCATATATCTGTGTTACACACAATCTTTCCCCTTGGGTATCAGCATTTCCAGGTGACCTCAGCTTTCTGGATCCATCTAGCAGTGCACAGTGATCAGAAGGAAATTCAATGGGAATCTTTGAGAATCTGAGACCCAAACATGTATTTACACTAGGGCTGTCAAGCAACTAAAAAAATTAATCATGATTAATTGCATGATTAAAAAAATTAATCACAATTAGGGCTGTCAAGCAATTAAAAAAATGAATCGTGATTAATCGTGTGATTAATCACACTGTTAAATAATAAAAATACCATTTCTTTAAATATTTTGGGATGTTTTCTACATTTTCAAATATTGATTTCAGTTACAACACAGAATACAAAGTGTACAGTGCTCACTTTCTATTTATTTTTTACTACAAATATTTGCACTGTAAAAAATAAAAAATAGTATTTTTAATTTACCTAATATGAGTACTGTAGTGCAATTTCTTTATCATGAAAATTTAACTTACAAATGTAGAATTATGTACAAAAAAACTGCATTCAAAAACAAAACAATGTAAAATTTTAGAGCCTACAAGTCCACTCAGTCCTACTTTTTGTTCAACCAATTGCTCAGACAAACAAGTTTGTTTACAGTTTCAGGAGATAATACTGCCCACATCTTGTTTACAATGTCACCTGAAAGTGAGAATAGGCATTAACATGGCACTGTTGTAGCCAGCGTCACAAGATATTTACGTTCCAGATGTGCTAAAGATTCATATGTCCCTTCATGCTTCAACCACCATTCCAGAGATATGTTTCCATGCTGATGATGGGTTCTGCTTGATAACAATCCAAAGCAGTGTGGACTGACACACGTTCATTTTCATCATCTGAGTAGATGCCACCTGCAGAAGATTGATTTTCTTTTTTTGGTGGTTTGGCTTCTGAGCGCTGCTTTTTTAAGTTTCTACATCTGAGCGTTGCTCTTTTAAGACTTTTGAAAGCATGCGCCACACCTCATCCCTCTCAGATTTTAGAAGGCACTTTAGATTCTTATTGCTGCAGTTAGCTTTAGAAATCTCACATTGGTATCTTCTTTGTGTTTTGTCAAATCTGCTGTGAAAGTGTTCTTAAAATGAACAACATGTGCTGGGTCATCATCCGAGACTGCTAGAACATGAAATATATGGCAGAATGTGGATAAAACAGAGCAGGAGACATACAATTCTCCCTCAAGGAATTCAGTCGCTAATTTAATTAACACATGCTTTTTTTAACAAGCATCATCAGCATGCAAGCATGTCCTCTCGATGGTGGCCAAAGCATATGAATTTTTAGCATTTCTGGCACGTAAATACTTTGCAATGCCAGCTACCAGAGTGCCATGTGAATGCCTGTTTTCACTTTCAGGTGACACTGTAAATAAGAAGCAGGCAGCATTACCTCCTGTAAATGGGAACAAACGTGTTTGTCTTTGCGATTGGCTGAATAAGAAGTAAGACTCCATGGACTTGTGGGCTCTAAAGTTTTACATTGTTATGTTTTCGAGTGCAGTTGTGTAACAAAAAAAAATCTATATTTGTAAATTGCACTTTCAGGACAAAGAGATTGCATTATGGTACTTGTATAAGGTGAATTGAAAAATGCTATTTCTTTTATCATTTTTACAGTGCAAATATTTATAATTAAAATAATAATATAAAATGAGCACTGTACACTTTGTATTCTGAGATCTAAGAAGAGACTATAGAGAGGCATTTTTCCTTTTAAAAATAAGGCTTTCCTCCTACATTAAACTTCATTCTGCACTAGTCTGGATTCTGCTTTCTCTCCAGGGGATCAATGACTCCTTAAAGGCCCAGAATTAACATTTAATGATCTCAGATTCTTAGTTCAAAGGAAGGAAACACAGGTATGTGTTGGGAGCTGAACTCTCTCTACTGTTTAGGTCAGCTGGACAAGGGCAGCTCCAGTCACTTTCTGGCCTTGTCTTGGTTTAACCTCTCAGCAGCCATTCTCATGATGTTCTATAAAAAGAAATAACACAAATGGAGTCAGTATTAAGCAGATAGTTAGAAGTCAGGGTCCCCCAGCTCCAAAACCAGCCTGAGCCATCTGAAAGGGGGTTATTAGGAGAGTCTCAGTACTTGAGGCTTATCCAATTGCAACAACCAGCTGTAATCTTTGCAGCCTCTCATAACCCTGTCTCATGATTCTTGTTATATGTGGATGGCTGCTGCACTCTTCTTATATTTGTCTACCTTTCCTCTCATTAAACCTTAGTGATAAACTACACTGGGGGATTCTTCATCCCTTCCTCTTCCCCTACCTCAAAGATCCTTGACTCATCAACCCCAACTGTTGATCTTGCCTCCTTCCATGACAAAAAACCCTTATTTCCCTTTCAGGAAACTCTTCCCCACACATCAGAGGGGTAGTCGTGTTAGTCTGGATCTGTAAAAAGCTACAAAAAGTCCAGTGGCACATTATATCTATTAGTCTATAACAGTGGTTCTCAAACTTTTGTACTGGTGACTTCTTTCACATAGCAAGCCTCTGAGTGCAACCCCCCACCCTTATAAATTAAAAACACTTTTAAATATATTTAATACTATTATAAATGCTGGAGGCAAAGTGGGGTTTGGGGTGGAGGCTGACAGCTTGCAACCCCCATGTAATAACCTCGGGACCCCTGGAAGGGTCCCGACCCCAGTCTGAGAACTCCTGGTCTATAAGGTGCCACAGGACTCTTTGTTGCTTTTTCCCCACACATGTACTCCTGGCTGCCACTCTACCCATCTAGGGGTTGGAACCAGGAGCAGAGAAGTGGGTCAAAAAGACAGTACACATCCAGGGGGTCAGGGCAAGTTTCTGACTGAGAGAAAGTAGGTAAAATAGAAAGCACAGGCCAGGAGATAGATTAGAGAGGCTTTTCAGCAGTTGGGAGACAAGTGTTGGGGGATCTGGGAGGGTTTCTGGCAGGAGCAGTAGGTAGATGAAGCAGGAAGCCCACACCAGGTGTGATGTGTGAGGGTTTCTGCAAGCAAGGAAGTGGATCAAGTAGGAAGTGCATATATCTAGGACTCTCGGAAGGTTTTCTGACAATCACATAGGCAGTACTTGGAGTGAAAGGCACGGGTGGGTCACTCTGTAATTGCCATATTCTGTACACTCCCTGGAAGCCATATTCACTGTCAGAGACAGTATGCTGGGCTAATTGGACCATTGGTCTGACCCAGTATGGCAGCTCTTATTGTCTAGTTCTCATGAGCTGTGCACAACAAGTGGGAATTGGGGAGAGCTTCCAACAGCAGGGAGGTTGATTTGGGGAAAATACTTGGGCTTTGCTATTGCACTAGTAATACATTGCAGTCAAAGAGATCTCAGTTATGGACTCTGAATGCTTAAAGGGACATTATTAGATTATAAATCACAGCATCATTACCAACCAGTTCACTCACTGGATTATTAACCTACCATTTTGCAGGGCTTCTCTACAATTTCCATTGCCACTGAACTATAAGTAACATGGCCTGGTGTTATAACTGTATTGGTCCCAGGTTATTAGAGAGACAGGTTCTGTGAGGTAATATCTTTTATGGGACTAACTTCTGTTGATGAGAGAAACAACCTTTGAGCTTACACCTTGCTTTTCTTCAGACCCAAGGAAATAACTTGTCCTGAATGCCATTATTACATAGTGCAGTGTTGGAACAGGTATTCCAGGGATGTGGGGATGAAGCAGATGCATGCCTCAGATCAAGGTTTTCTGGTCAGACTGGATCATTTGTTTTTTTCCCTTCAATAAATAAATCTATTTTTAATTTTCCAGATTGTACCTCCTCTTTGATCATTCTTGTTGTTGCTGTTGTTGGCTGCCAATTTATTGGTGTTTTATTGCTATGTTATTTTGTTTATAATTAGCTGGCAAGGTGCTTAGAAACTGAGAATAACTGTCTTTATATCTTAAAGTACAAGACAGGCTTGGTCTCTCTACTCAGAAGTCACTTCCATCCTACTGGATGCAGCCTCTATCCAATTTTTCCATTCAGATTGAAATTTGTGGGCCGGTCTCAAATTTCACAGGGCTTAGCCTCCTGCATCCAGCCTCTGAGACAGTTACAGCCTCCTGCATTTCAGATATGTTGACACAGCATCCGTGCATGATTACTCATCCCTGTGTCTGGGGGTACTGAAATAATTTTTATAGTGGGGGTGCTGAAGGTGGAAACCATGTATTTGGGTTGATAACTACTTAAAGCCAGGGGGTGTGGCAGCACCCCTAGTTCCAGCACCTATGCCTGTGTCCTTCTTATGATAACCTTGCAGGTCCTAACAAAACAGCTTCCTTCTGCTAGGGAGCGGCCTGTTGACGCAGTGGCAGCAATTTGAAGACCAGCATCATGCAGCAGTGGCGACAAACTCTCAGCATCAGGCAGCAGCAAACCAGGTTGTGACATCATGCACCAAGTGGCAGATGGCGGCTGTGACATCATACAGTGGGTAACGCACCCGCGTCACCACATCGTCCTACAGGACACTGTGAGGATAGTGACGTCCTCACACCACATCTCATGACAGGACCGCACTCCCTGGGCAGTTTGGACAGACAGGGACAAATTAAACTTGGTTGGTGGCAGCCACTGTTCTAAGGTCCTTGGGTCAGCAGACAACGAACTTCCGGCTGGGCTGACAGAACTTCCGGTTCCATAACGTCTTAGTAACCGGAACTTCCGGTCTCGTACCGGTCAGTCGTGGCGGAATTCTTAGCGGTCCTATAACCCGAGCGCTGACTCCCCCAGAATCTTCCCAGCGATGGGCGGGGCCTGGAGCCTCCCGGTTACTAGGCAACGACCTCTCTGTGGCTAAACGATTCCCGAGCAGCCGGGTGCTCGGCGCTCGATTAGCCAGACCTGGAGGGCACGGCGGGAAGCTGGCGGTGAGGTGCGCCGGCGGCCTCCCTCACAGCCGGGCTAGGCCCAGCCGCTTCTGAGGGGCCGGGCCCTGGCTCAGGGGCTGCGCCCCCTGGGCTCGCTCCGGCCCGGAGCCCCTGGGACCGCGGTGTGACCCTGGGCGAATCGCTTCCCGCCCTGCTAGTCCCGACATGTCCAGCGCCTGCCCGCCAGGCTCCGAGCCCGGGCTTTGGCGCTGCCGTGGGGACGCCGCTGGGCTTATCTCGCTGGGGAAGGGGTTTAAGCCGAGCCCCGCAGTGCCGCTCCCGGGCTGCGGCAAGGGGGTGCCTGGGGTGGGGGTTCGCGGCAGGGCAGGGGGCCGGGGTTATGGGCGCGCCGGTGCTCGCCGTGGGAGAGCTGTCCACGGGAACACGAGTGGGTACGCCCGGCCCAGGACTGTCCCGTTGATGCTCCGGCGTGTAGCTGTTTGCAGGCTCGGGCGCTGGGGCAGAAAAGCCCTTCGAGTGTGACTGGTGCAATGGCTGGGGTTTGGTGGAGCAGTAAACGGGTCTAGCATGGTAGGGACCTGAGTGCGTGTATTCGCTGGAAGTCCAACAAACCTCCGTGTAGAAACATCCCTGAGACTTAAAAATATAGAAATGATGGCTTGTCAGTGCAGTACAAAACTGCAGGTGTCATTTTGCTTTCAACAGAGCTTGGTGCAACTCTTCCTTTCGTTTTCTGGTATTAAAAGGGAACTGAAATGCTGTTGTTTTTTGAAATCTAGAATATGTACATTTTTCAAATGACAGATTATTGCTATTACTTACATGGTGATATCACCCATAGATCCCAGTCAGGGCTCCATTGTGCTAGGGATTATAGAAACATATAACAAAAAGATGTTCCAGCCCCCAATAACTCCAAGTAAAAGACAAGCAGCAACAGGTGGATACAACAAATAAACAGGACCCAAGGTAGGAGTGATAAATGCAGATGAGTACATTTTAAAACAAAGATGAAAATCAATGTATTTGTCTAGACTTCAGAGTTCTGAGTTTCCCCTGCTGCTGCTATTTACTACAGTAGCATCCATTGGCCCCAGTCCGCATTGAGCCCTATTATGCTGGGCTGTGTGTAAATAACAAACAGACTATTACAGCCCTAAAGGGGCTGATGCCAGTTATGGAATTCAGAGGCAGCTCCTTGTTCTGGCTGTAGATGCTTCTAAAATGCTTTATGCACACTATTAGAGCTCTATAGAAATACATAAATAATGTTTTGAACTAGATTCTTTACCTCAGTCTGAGCCATGCCAGAGTATTTGTGGAGATTTTCAGGACTTGTTTCCATCAGAATTGGTTACTGTTTAGAAATGTTTTGATAAATAATGTGCAGTTTTCTAATCCTAGATACAGCGCATAGAGGCTAGGTACACACAGCAGCAGGCAGCACCAATAAGCTGCTTTTTTTTGTTGCAGGACTTAAGATGGACTTTTTGGCTCTCTTCATAATTTATCTGCTATTAGTTCTGGCTAGTGTTGTTCTAGTCTGCATCTATTCAGGAAGGAAACAGAGTTTTCCTGCAAGAGGCCTTAGTTGTATAACTCAGGTAAGGAGTCTAACGTTGGTCATATTCATGTGATGATGTGGTCATGTCTCCCCAGTTTTGAGTATGAGTGCAGCCAGCACAAACTGAGTCTCTGGTTTTCAGCTTTGTCTCTCTGCGACTGGCTGGCTGCAGGGCCGGCGCTTCCATTTGCCTAGGGCACTAGGATTTGGGGGGGCAGCATTTTGCCACCCTCAGCGGCAATTCGGCGGCGGGGGGTCCTTCTGCGCTCCGGGTCTTCGGTGGCAATTCTGTGGCGGGTCCTTCACTCACTCTGGGACCCGCCGCCAAAGTGCCCCGAAGACTGGGAGCGCGGGCGCCACAGAATTGCTGCCAACCAGGAGCGCGGAAGGACCCCTGCCTAGGGCGCCAAAACCCTGGCACCGCTCCTGGCTGGCTTTGTTATGCACCACACTTAAATTTCTGAAAAGGATCATAATTTGTGTGGATTTAAATGTGTTTCTTACACTTATGTATATCACATAGTGCTCTGAAAACAGAAAAGAGCCTGCTCCTTATTTGTTCAGGGGGCAATCCTGGCCTATCCTCTGCTGGTTGTGGGCCTGCTCTTGGCAGAATTGGTGTGGTTTTCTTGAGCAATGATGATGTAAGGAGGCCCACTGATAGGTGGCAGAGTGTTGGGGGTGGGGGCAGAAAGAGGCTGGAGATGTGGGGGAAGAGCAAGGGAAAATTGGCTGCTAGTGGATCCTCCAGTTGTCTTCTTCATGTAGAGAGTGGAGCACTGGGATAGAGTCTATTCCATATAATCACTTCTGTATTCCTTGGTATGTTGATTTTTTTTCAAGGAATTTTGGTAGCAGTTTAACAGTTTTGAGACCTACTATGGACATTTCTGTGATACCATATGAATACCCCTCTAATTAGATACAATGTCTTTCATCTGTCAGTCATCCTGCACACAGTGATGCACAAAGCTGGTAGCCCAGCTGGTGGTGACAAAAAGTCTAAACGACCTATCTGAAATGAGGTCACTCTCCAGTTCACAGATGGCCTGTAATCAGTCTCAGCAGACACACCAAAATCTGAGTGGGCCATGGAGACTGTATTCCCCCCTCACTTTATCTTGGGAGTTCCTCTGCTTCAGGGTGAGGCACACTGACAGGGAGGCTTGTGTTACAGCGAACTGTGCTGAAGCTGCTCAGTATATAAATGAAAGGTTCTCAGGGCTCTGAATGCACCACAAAATGTAGTTGAAACTAATGTGGTTGCTGCATGGAATAACCATTGTATGGCGTAAGAACAGAACGTGCTGTTCTGTAATATAAAAATTACACTTGTTCAATAGCACTGCAAAATAATTAGCCTTAAAGAAATAAACAAGAAACCTGAGTTGCCATCTTTACAGTATTTGTAATTCACATGAAAATAATTGTAGGGCTGTTTTAGTTGAGAGAATATAGCAAATGGGTCATACCCAACTGCAATTTTAATAAAATTTATTTTAAAAATGCTACTCAGTACTATGTGTGTAATGTTATTTGTTAGAATACCCTAACCAATAAGGAGAATGAAGAACTTTAACTATATGAGGCATTTTTCTTTAAAAAGAGATTTAAAAAAAATCATGTATTTTTTTTGCAAATAAGAACAAGAATAAACAAATATTCCTTAAATAAATCTGTCTAAATGGAAAGAAATAGCACAGTACTATAAGCAGGGAAAGGAGAATGAAAAATCTGAAAAGTCAGTGAAGTAACTAGACACATTTAACAGTCACATGACTTTGAACAGTTTTTGGCTTTTATTATTTTACTTTGTTTGCAAGTAAAGGGAGCTGGGCAAATTGTTGATAGTATTTCTTCATTACTTAAAATATCTCTCTGTGCTGTTATGCAACAAACTAAATATTACAAATACCATTTATGATGTAAAAGTACTCACATTTCGCCAAAGAAATAAAATGTGAAAATATCAATGTTAAACAATTACAGAGTAACTTTAAAGGAGGTTTTATGTATAAACTATATATAAAAAAATGAGTTGGTTTCTGACTATGGTCCAAAATGCATAAACGCACCGGTTTGTTGAAGATGTGACTGGTTGTATTATTTTAAGCACCTCAAGAAGTGGATTTTGAACAATATAAAATGACTTACTTACACACACCATAGCTGTTTCTAGCTCTCTGGCAGGTCAGCGTCCATCCCACTGTTCTTTTCATGCTGCCAGTGTTCATTGGAGCAAAATGGTTGGCTTCTGTATGCATTTCTTTTCACATTCATATCATCTTGCTTCCATAACCATAACATGGAAAGGCAACATTTTTAAGAGCCTTTTTTGCTTTGGTTTAACTTGAATGCTGTTTACTTCAGTGGTGTGCCTGGGTGGGGAGCCCTCTGAAACGCACAAGCTTCTTATGCCACCTTAGTTTTTACATGAGGGGGAAAATGGGGTGTTTCCTTCTGTCTTCTCTTGGATATAATGATAGTTGGAGGATAGTAAACACATTTTCATATGGTTAATTTAAAGTCAGATTCTGAAAGTTGCATAAGCGGTTTGTTTTTATATCTAATAATTTCTAACGCCTCTCTAACAGCAGCATATAGACTCCTGTTTTTTACAAATTTTCCATGAACTATCTTATAGTATGAGGCACACTTGTTAAAAGTGGAATATGTACCATCCCTCCTAAACCTACCTGACTTGTCTGGCTTGTGATCTTGTCACATGTAAGATAAAAGGCCTTAATGCAATCCCTCCCAGTGATTCTGCTTTGCTGCTGTGCTTTTTGCACCATTGGTGGAGAGGTGTGTTGCTGTAGAGAGAAATCATCATCTCCCTGGCAGATGGAGACAGTTCCACAGCAACGAGTGTGCTAATCATGTCACTGAATGAAAACAGACAGCTTTTTTCCTTCCTTGTTTATGGCAGTTTTCAAATTGACCATTAGAAAAACATGAAGCTATCAAACCTGATATTCTCAGCATCACACCTTTCCTGGTCGCTTCTTGACTTCTGTTATAAGTCCCTTTGGTTTCACTCACTCAACTCCATCAAAGTTCTTCTTTTGAGCTAAAACTTTCCATGCATATTCTCAGCCTAAAGGTGCTCTTTCCTTTTAAACAAAACAGAACGCCTTAATTTTTTTTAATCACAAATAATTCAAACAGCTGATCTTTAAAATTTCCCGGAATTGGTAAGATCTGGGGTAAAAAAACAAGGAAGGTGCTTTTGAACACCCCATCAGCATTTTTAGGTGCCTAAATACCTTTTAAAAAACTGGCCCACTGTGCATCAGTTCTCTCCTCCCCCCGGAAAACAGGTGAATATAACAGTATCCACTTCAGAGGAATTAGGAGACTTCAGTGAACTAATGTTTTTGTAATGCACTTTGAAATCCTCAGATGGAAGGTGCTATAGAAATATTACTTTTGTTTGAATTTTTTGCCACAAAAACGGAAAAGTGATGTTCAATTCAGATTGGTATCCTCATTTGCTCCAGGTATCGTCATTTGTAATCCCAACACGGCTTCAAAGAGCAACACAGAAAGTGCTTCACAGGCTCTTCCACACACGGTAGCACACTTCTTTTTTTCTTTGACATCCTTTTCCTGAACTGTTTTTGATCATTACTGATGGCAGCCTCCCACTGGTACCAACAAAGCTGTGAGAGATTGCTCTTTGAGGTGTTTCCCTCTTTGCCAAAGATGTTTGTGTAGGACTACAGATTCTCTTTAAAGTTAGGTATTCTGTTTTCTCTTCCTTGCTTGCTGTTGAGAGAATGGATGTCCTAAAATATTTAAGCAAATTTTACATAGCGTAGCTCCATAGTTTTGAAAGCATGAACCACATGGGCAGATGTTAGTCACATCACTTAATGATTTACTGGAAGGTGCTCAGAAACTGTGGTGGTAAAGGTAGTATAAGAACAATAGAATAGAGCTTTTCTGTAACTGAGAATTCAGGCTATAGTAAACCACATATTGCTAAGGCTATAAAACGAGTAATACAGGTGTTCATCCAGACACATCTGGCTTCAAGACTAAGCTTGATAAGTTTATGGAAGGGATGGTGTGATAGGATAGCCTAATTTTGGCTATTAATTGATCTTTGATTATTAGCAGGTAAATATGCCCGATAGTCTGTGATAGAATGTTAGATGGGGTGGGATCTGAGTTACTACAGAGAATCCTTTCCTGGGTGCTGGCTGGTGAGTCTTGTCCACATGCTCAGGGTTTAACTGATTGCCATATTTGGGGTTGGGAAGGAATTTTCTTCCCAGGCAGATTGGCAGAGGCCTTGGGGTTTTTCGCCTTCCTCTGCAGTGTGGGGCACGGGTCACTTGCTGGAGGATTCTCTGCACCTTGAGGTCTTTAAACCACAATTTGAGGATGTCAGTAACTCAGCCAGAGGTTGGGGGTTTGTTACAGGAGTGGGTGGGTGAGATTCTTGTGGCCTGCATTGTGCAGGATGTCAGACTAGATCATCATAATGGTCCCTTCTGACCTTAAAGTCTGTGAATCTGAAATTACTTTTGGAACAGTGAAATTTAATTAATAGACACATCTTTCCCTTAATCCACAGTAATTCCCCCCTACATAGGTGCACTGAATTTGAGGCACAGATTCAGCAAGATGTATCTGAGCACGTAAATGCGGGGGAAATGGCACACTGACTCAGTTTAAATGGTCTACCTAATATGATATGCAGTAGGTTTTTAGATGTGAATTAGTGTTTGCCATCACTAACCTCCCAGTGTGCTGCTCTCTTGTTCATAGTGCTGCATCCTTTCTCTTACGGCTGCCAAATTGGTCAATTTTACTTTAATATTTTGTTTGTTCAATGCTTTCAAAGCAGTTCATGGGATCAAAGTGACTCTCTGTCAGCACCAAAGTGTTGTCTAAGAATCAGCCTGTTCTTGTGGCACACTTTTGTGCCTGTGAGGGTCCATTTTGATTGAGACTTTGAGATTTATTTAAAGAACCCCTCAAAGACATAAAAATATTGGGAGTGGTAAATTTTGGAAATTTTGGCTAGGCTGTGTGCTATCAATAGGGAATCCCAGTTAAAGAAGTTAGTTTGACCATGAGCCCGGTAGCAATTCTTCTTGAGCATGAGAAGGCCCTTTGCTGCTGAAATGTCACCTCTGAATGATGCTTATCTTGTGTTTAGAGCACTGATTGTGAATTAGTTGTCCTCTTCCCCTTTCATTACAGAAGTTGTCTGTTCCTTGTCCTGCACTTAGCCTTACAAGTGGCAGTTTATGGTGAATACACTTGGGAAATATTTGGCTACTGCAAAGAGATGGAGTTCAGCATTCATTACCTTCTGCTGCCGTATTTGTTGCTGGCTGTGAATATGGGATTTTTCATTCTGTGCTCTGTGATCAACCCTGGTAAGTTCATATTTATTTTGAATTGTTGCGTTTCGTGGGCAATTGTCATTTTGGTTTTGACCTAGTGCTTCCTCCCATCACCCAAGGTATCGTGTAATTGCCCAGAAATGCTGTGTGTGTCATCTCTGATTGATAATTTGTGCCATTGGATGGTAAATAAGAAATGGCCCCAACAAATCCCATTTCTTTAATGCTCCAAATAAGAAGTGATGAACAGTTTGAAATGTACTCTCTGCACTTGCCCTGAAAAAAGCAGCTATGCATTGTTTTTTTTTTTTAAATGACACTGTCATAATTAGCTCTTAATGAGGAAGAAAGTGGGCCAATTGCTTTTGGTGTATTTTAGTAACATGCTCCAAAGCCAAGAATATTCATGTTTACCTCTCAGTGTATTTCTGTATAACAAGCAGATGTTGTGGTTAAATCAAAGGAGTCAGGAGTCCCAATGGAAGCTGGGTTTTTATTTATGGCTCTGTCACTCACTAATTTACTTTGCAACCTTCCTCAAATCACTGCTCTGTTGTTAGTTGCTACTGTTTGGCTTGGTTAGAGGAGCGAGTAAGGGGAAGAGGTGCACAGAGAGGGGTAGAGTGAAGAAAGTCCTGGAAGAGTTTTGAAAACCAGGAATGCATTTATTGACCAGGCTTTGGAGATAAAAAGCTAAGGAAGATGATGTATTTGTTGTGCATTCATCTGCTTTCCAGAGCTCTGATGTCATCTCACTATTATTTCATTGGTGAGCAAACTTCATAACCTTTGCTTTGATTTTTCTGTTTTTGGAGGTTTGAGTCAAGTTAGAAACTTCAGTATTATGAGAATATATTTCTCTCTGGAAAGATGGTGTAACACCAAAAATGGGGAGTAACACAAAAATGGGCTTCTGTACTATTATTTCCAGTCACTACAGTCATCGTAAGACTGTTGTCCCCTTTGAGATTCTGGCAACAGACAGACAAATTCAAAGTGCATGAGCAGCCTCACACACTGTTAAATATTCAACAGTTTTTGACTGAGAAGTTTGCTGCTATAGTTTTGTTTCTCTTACAGGTATAATAACACAATCAAATCAGGAGTCATTTCTTAAGGCTTATGCATATGATGGAGTAATGTTTCAGAAAAGCACCATGTGTCCTACATGCAACGTGGAAAAGCCAGCCAGATCTAAACACTGCAGTAAGAGTCTTTATCCTTATGCTTGTCAGGGATATTAAAAAAACAAATTTACACCAGATTCATTTGCTGCTGATAATTACAATTCACCTGCCTTAACTTAGTTATCCAATTTCAATTATTGCAAAGAATTGTTGGCATTGCTACTCATTTTCAGGGAGATCTCAAACCAAGTTTATCAGCAACATATCTGTGCTGCCTCTAAACCACTCTACTGAGAATATGAGCCTAGAGACCATATCTTAGTTAGTTTCAGGGAATAAATTGCAAAGCAGCCTTTTAGCTTAGCTCTGGAATCTTACTTCATACAAAGGAAAACTGGCTAGTCAAGTTGGATTCTGACATGGGAAAGCTGTTGAGCATCTGAAGGTGAAATTAAAAGCTTTTACCTGCCAAGACCCGAGCTCAGGATTCTTTGTTTCTCTTGCTGTATTTGATATCCCTATCACTTAAAATGAAGCAGGGAACTCTGCCTTCCAAATGATGCTTTAGGTAGCACTAACAGGAGAAACCTAGGTCCCTGGGCTCCAGCCTTGGCTGGCGAGTAAAAGAGGAACTGTTTTTTGGTTTAGTCCCTGTTTAATTTTTAAATATTATGTTTCTCTTGCTGATTTGTAATCTGAAACAATTGTATTTGCTTAACCCTTAAAAGCCACACACAGTGGTAACAAAGAAAGAGGATGAAACATTTAATTTACCATTAATGGTAACAAAGGCCTTTGACAAATGTTCCTTGGCTCATCTCCTATGAGTCTTCTGGCCATAAAAGATTCCTTCTTAAGGAATCAGAAATCTGGATATATTCCTACAAATCACACTGTATGCACCTGTGCACGCTTCAACTAATCACATGGGATCAGGCACGCACATGGCTATTCTTATATCTTAATGGCAAATGCTAGTCATATTCCTGTATTTCCATGGTGGGGGGGGAATAAACTAAGTTCCATTTAAAAACAAACAAAATCTCATTGATCATTTAAAACACAAATAATTGTGTTGTCATGTTTAATTTTTGATCAGGTGTATGTAACAACTGTGTACATCGTTTTGATCACCACTGTGTTTGGGTCAACAACTGCATTGGTGCCTTCAATACAAGATATTTTCTCATTTACCTCTTCACTCTGACTGCCATGGCTGCAAACCTTGCAATCATAACAGCAGCATTTCTAATCCAAGTAGTGCTGCTATCAAATATAATGCTTGGAAGTTACATTGATGATCAGGGGCAAGAGCATGCAGTTGAGATTCTCTTTCTTATTCAGGTAAGCTCACTGTAATGTCTGAGTTTTAACCTACTTCTGGGCTTGTAGCCTGAACAAAGGGGTTGTTTTTAAGTCTCATCTCCTAAGAACCTTGCAGTAGGTCCACCTGTTCTGTTTTTTTTTTGGGGGGAGGAGTGAGCCATTATAGTGAACCCCTTGTAGTGAACCCAATTTTGCTGTTCTAATTAGAGGCACAATCATTCCAAGGAACTTACAAATATTTTAGAACGGCAGTTTCTTCAGTTTCCAGTCTCTCCATTTCCAAACCAGTTATATTCAATATAAATCTTTGATCTCTATAGAAATAGCCTTATAAACATCCGTTACCTTTTCATGTTCTCTGTGTGTGTGTGTATATATCTTCACTTTATATTCCATTCTATGCATCTGAAGAAGTGGGCTGTAGCCCACGAAAGCTTATGCTCAAATAAATTTGTTAGTCTCTAAGTTCCCACAAGTACTCCTGTTCTTTTTGCAGATACAGGCTAACATGGCTGCTACTCTGAAAGTTACCATATGCTGTACTAACATGTTTTTAAAGTAGTTCACAACCTTGTTTACTGTTTGAGATGTCATTTGGAAGAGATGTTTAACTTCTCTTGGCCCAGAGAGGTCTTGGTTTAAGATCTCTGGGTGTACACACACGTACGTACTTACATATGTACGTCCTGGCCAGTATTGTTGCTCACACTTTAAACAAAGGTGAGTTTTCATATCAGTTTGAGTTTCTTTTCATTTGACACCACCGACTACTGTGATGTTCATACTAGATATTGATGCCACCATACTTCTGGCTGAGAAAGGAAGACTCACTTTTGGAGCCTGCTTAAGCATGGCTGAGTGATAGGCAGTCCATCTCTGTCTTCCATGCCCTGAGCCACTAACAGCTCTGTCAGCAAACTCTCAAATCCCAGCTTAATTTCTCTGTCTGAAATGGAACCTATCACCCTAGAATTCAGATACATTAATTCATGTTTGTGAAGTATCTTCACAATCGCTCTATGTGGGATTTTAATCAAAAAAATGTCTTAACTAACACTAAAGCTGACCATAAATCACCAAAATCCAATAAATTAAAAGTGAATAGATGTCACCATTAAGTATCAGTATTTTTTTATCTTTATGGTGTAGATCACCCACACAACTGTGTTCAGTATGCAAATTCAGAAGCTTGAGTGTCCCTTCGTAAACAAATTCTGTGAGGAAATAAGTTCTTGAAAATCTTTTACTAAAGGCTTCATATGAGATTCGCCATCTCTGAGCGGGTTATACTGTGGTTAATAGAGTGAAATCAAAATGTTTTAAAATGGGACTTTATACACTATGACTTTAAAATAAATTACTGTTTTATCTGTCTTTGCAGCACCTGTTCCTGACGTTTCCTAGAATTGTCTTCATGCTTGGTTTTGTTATTGTCCTATCTCTGGTGCTGGGGGCATATTGCTGTTTCACTCTGTACCTGGCCCTGACTAACCAAACATCCAATGAATGGTATAAATCTAGAAGATATGAATGTTCTTGCTGTCAGGCGTTGCAACCCCATGACAGGCACATTTTTTACAGAAATGTTTATTCCCAAGGAGTTTGGGTCAATTTAAAGGAAATCTTTAAACCTCCTACAAGTTCAGAAAAAAAGAAAAAAACATGAGGAAATAGTTATCTTTTAAAATCTGTATTTATTTTTAAACTTTTCCCAAAGGATCTAACTCCATGAAGAGCTTTTTGCCAGCACCAAGGACCCTTGAAATGATACTGTGCTTTTCATTAAGTGCTGTAGCTAAAGAGAGATTTTTTTTCTAAATGACTAAATTATAAAATATATTTTTTATAAAGCTGATCATTGTCTGTGGTGTTTGCCGAACTTCTAGAATCAATGTCCTAGTTATTAGCACTGGGGACTAAGGCCATGGCTTGTAGGCCTCTTTAGAAGATAGCTTCTTTGGACATCATTGTAGCTCAATATTTCTTAAAAGGTTTTCTATCAGTACATTCTTTGGGTAACAGTGTTAAAGCAAATATACTGAACTTGAATTGGCTAACCAACTTCCATGTTTAAGGACTAAATATAGTAAGCATATTTAGCAGGAACCTCTATCTTATATCTAATGTTTTTGTAACTATGAAAATGAAGCCTTTGAAGAACTGCACAGAAGTGTTTTAGCAAATGAATGTACAAGTCCTTAAAAGAAGCCATTTCATGGTATCTTAAGGTGAACAGATCATGACTCTACTAATTAGTATGGCTTAAATCTTACTGTTGTGTAGCTTCATCACACCTATGTGAATGTATCCAATATTATACTACACTATACAGCTCTCTTTGGATTTATACATTATCTAGGTCTTGCTTCCCTGGGAAGGCAGTGGCTCTTGTATGGCTGCATTATGTGATTGTTGAGAGAGCAGAAGTTCAGGCTGGGATCACACTAATACTGTTTCCACCTCATCTTTGAGGGGCTAAGAAAATATTGTATTCTGTGTTTGCTTAGATGCTATCCATGACAGTAGTTTGATTTCATTTGATTTTATGAACTTGAAATTAATCCTCTTTTTACACATCACCAGTGGTTATGGAAGGGTTTTACAGGTAATAAGCTGTGAGAATGGTCTCCTTTGGCTTACTAAGTTGAATGTTTCCCTGGCTGTACTTGTGATGGATACCCATTATGAAGCAAATCTGTAATTTGTAGAAAGTAGAATGTGTCCCTGTAAAATGAGAATAAATTTTCCTAAGAAGGGTGCTGGTTTATCATGGAAGTTCTTTAGAGCAGGGACAGTCTGTGTGTGTGTGTACAAGGTACCTACAACCATGAGGTCCTCACCCCTAACTAGGGCTCCTAGATGCTGCAGTAAAAGAAATACTAAATGGGTGACAGAACCCAACCTCATGATGAAGAATATTCCTGCTAAGACAGTCATGTGAAAACTATTAATCTCTTCTTGTCATGAAAAAGATACTATTTGCATGAATGAAAAATAGAAATGCTGACTATATAATCTGCCTGTAAACATAAGTAGTTTCACTGTTTTTTACATAAAACCGTAACTTTAAAAATATATAAAGATGCATCATTTCATCCAGGAAACAAAAAAGTGCTATTTTGGATCTTCCCTTCAATGTTCTTTGCAATGGAAGAGCCTATAGGAAATGCATGTGTACGCAGGAGTTGACATAGGCTGAGACTTGGTGTTTCAATGCCTCAATCTGACACTATGCCCTGATTTTCCGAAACTGAGTTTCCATCCTCTGCAAATCAAGCCCCATTATAGGTTTCCTAAGTTGCTTATTGAAAATTACTAGTCACTTTTGAAAATTGTGGTGATAGAATTTAGGTATAGTTGCTTTGCATATGTAAACGCAGGACTTTCCTATTAAAGTATGCAGGCTTTTTTATAAACCTTTTCTAAGGCTTTGAAATTGTAGCTACTTAGCCACAATTACTAGTGCATAGTTCCAAAATGAGTATGGAATTCATGTTGTAAAACTCGAGAGACTTGAATTCTGGCAGAGTTGATGCTGGGTAGATAGGCTCATTTAATTGTCTTCCACCCAAGCTCACTGAGTGGCAGTGAGAGGGTGACAGGTACAGCTGGAAGAGCCTAAACCCCATTTTAAGTCCATTAACCCAGTTTTTGCCTTTTTAATCCCTGGAGCCATAATAGGTCAAATTACAGTTGGTTAAAATTGGTGCTTAGTGGTAGGGGGAAGATTGCACTACCCTTGATTGTGCTAGGGTTATACAAAGGAACCCAGGCCCAGCTTATAAAGATATTTACTTCCATGGGTTTCAATGGAAGTTAGGAGTCTAAATACCGTTGTGGATCTGGGCTGTAGGGTCCAGAACATTAAGCTAATTACCCTAGGGGAGGAGTGAATAAGACAGGAGGTTGCCTTTTGTTTGAAACCTCATAGCTATGAGGGATTGTGCCACCCAGACTTCAGGCACTAAGCTGAAAACAAGTTCAAATCACCCTCAGTGAAGATTTTTTAAAGTTGTACATTTAGGGGGGAAAATGTCCTTCTCCTTTCAGAGATTCTTCATGGTGGTTCTGATGATCAGTTCACTAGAGAAGAAATACTAGAACCGTAAAGAACTTTAAATATTTTATTTTTAAAAAAATGTATTCTATTTACAATCTGCAAGTAAAAATCTGTGTATGGTTAAAAAATCATGTACAATATGGCTTCACACATGAAAAGATTAGCTCTGAGTAGCAACCTATGGAGCATTGCAAGGCTATGATGCATTCTGTCAGAGTTCTTTTATATAAAAGGCTATTGTCTATGAGAGAGAAACCTACATTACTATGCCTTATGAGGATTAAAGTAGTGTGGCTGGAAGGCATGAAACCATGGTCTTTCATCAGTGGTGAATTTGCCCAGAAACTCTTCAGTTATTTATGAATCTGGTTCTCTTGGAGCAAGACGTATCTTCCATTTAAGTTGACTTAAATACCAGAACACTACTGTCCCATGGTCTGAGGTAAATGCTTTGCAAAGGATATTCCTTTATTGGAGGCAGCTGTACAAGAAGTTAGACAGTGTGAATTAAGACTGTTAGTCACTTATTGCACCTTAAAGCTAGGCAGAGGTCTTATAGTACTGGCATTTCCATTTTAAAACAAAAATGTATAATGTCCTAGTTTATACCACTTTCAGTTTATAAAGTGTTGCCTTATATATTTTTAACGAGTTTCTCTCCCGCTCCCCAAGCAATTGAAATAGCAAACGTTAGTGCTGATTGAGTCTGTTTCCTGCCCTGGTGAAAAACACTTGACTCTAAAGCAGTGGTGGGCAACTGGGGGCCTGTCAGGGTAATCTGCTTGTGGGCTACGAGACAGTTCATTTACATTGACAGTCCATGGTTCGCTGTTCCCGGCCAATGGGAGCTGCGGGGAGCCACAGGGACACGCTGGCTGTCACTTCCCGCAGCTCCCATTGGCTGGGAATGGCAAACTGCGGCCACTGGGAGCTGTAGGTAACCGAACCTGTGGATGGTCAATGTAAAACTGTCTCGTGGCCCGTCAGTGGATTACCCCGATGGGCCGCTGGTTGCCTGCCACTGCTTTAAGGTCTGCCATTCATTATGTGTTAGCCCTAGACAATCACTGTCTGAACTTCCACCTCCCCTTCCTGGGAGGCTATCACAAACTCTCCTACGTGCTCCATTATTTCAATATCCTCTGATGCAACCATTGTCACAGTTGCTTCTTCTGTCTCAATGCTACCCTCTGTCGTCAGCACAGCTCCTTCGCCAATAGCCGAAGCCAGTGTCATGGCAACCTGCTCTGTAAGACTTTCTGGTGTTGCTATGGTGATAGTGTCTGCAGTGTCAGTAGTTACTTCAGAGTTTTCTGCCACTGTAACGTTCTGCACGATGATCTGGTGGCCAGAGTTTGCTTGATTTACTATTTGCTGCACAACCTTCATAATGTGACTGTCAACCTAAGTTAAGAAAAAAGGTTATTTTTATCAATAATTGAGACAATTCCTCTTGTTCAATGTATTGTGCTTACTGCTGCCCAGCTACAACTGTAACTGCAGCCTGGTAGCTTTTTTTAGTGAGGTAATACAAACAAATAGGTTCAGATAAATTCAAATACTTATTGAAGGTACGGCATCTTCATGAGTGAGATAGCTGAAGTACTTCACATTACATCTCATCTCACTAGAGAACTGCTGGTATTTGAGAAAGAAGCAGTTTGTATAATGAAGTCAAGACATTTTTTAAAACTAGCATGAGCATGTCAAAGATTCCAGGTTCTTAAATACCAGAGTGATGGCCTTAGTGTAAGAACTTAAGAAAGATGAACCACAATGTGTGTCTCCAGCAGGAGACTAGCCAGCCTCTCACTTTAACTTTGCAGTTCCAAGCAGGGGGTTGAACCAAACCTGAACACTTGAGTAAACTGGAACGGAACCCAAAAAACCCCTGAACTGGTAACTCATTCCAAACAAGTTCAGTAATCAAATGCTGAGGGACATCTCTGTAGTCTTTTGGGAGTGCTGGAAGGGTCTCTCTCTTTCTCTGCTCCAACCCTAGAGAGAAGGCGGGAGGCAGAGACACTACACTTCCCAGGAAGCCATTGAAAGAGAAGAATGGGAGAGAAGAGTTCTGGTATTAGTAGTTCTCCTGGCTGTTATGCCTAGATAGAGGACTAGTTCTGGGAAAGAACAATAACTTCCAGAACACCTCAATCACCTGCTGAGTGCTTGTTCCTCCTATGCAAGTGAATGTAGAAAGAAAGGATGTTTTCTAGCCTGAAATTCATTTTGTACATAAGAGCGGCCATACTGGGTCAGACCAAAGGTCCATCTAGCCCAGTATCTTGTCTTCTGACTGGCCAATGCCAGGTGCCCCAGAGGGAATGAACAGAACAGGTAAATCATCAGGTGATCCATCCCCTGTTGCCTATTCCCAGCTTGTCACCTTAACAGTCAAATATGACTGACAGAGGTCTGGAGGATGTTGTACTAGTGAGAGCAAATAACTTGTTTAAAAAATTTTCTACAGTGAAAAATATTTCATTGTATTCTTTTGCTAGGAGTTACAGTGCAAGCATAAGTGTGAGACATTGAAACAGTTCAGATATTTCCTGTAGGTTAAACAGGTTTGAAGTAGCTAAACTGGTTACTGAACTAAAATTTTAGGTTAGTTTGAGCTGGAACCAAACTGCAAAGTTAAATATTGATGATTCCAACCAGAATTGAATCAAATTTAGCCATTCGACTCCTTCATTCCAACTATGATTTTCTTCGTTTTAGTACACTTACGGCTCTCTACAGAATGTCACTAAGTTTCACACAGATCTTACAGTGTTAATGTGAAGTCCCCACTTACCCAGTATGTACACTATTTTGTGCTGAGCCATAAAGCCCAGTCTGCAAAACTATATTTTGGGGGGAGTTTGCTGGGTTTTGGTATACTTAGTGTGGCTTCAGGCATGGTATGTTCATCTTAACAGTGGGTAATGGACAGCACGCTCCGAAAGGAGCATCAAAATTGGCAGCCTACCTCATGTCTTGTTCCCTCTATTATTTCAGTAGCTTCACTGGTCTCCATGTCTTCAGTAGCAGTCTGGAAAGAGACAAAGCAAAAGAATGCTATAATGGATCCTGTTTGTGAGAAGCTTTGCAACAGAAGTGCAGAATCCCTCCCACAATATTCTTCCTGTTCTCCCTCTACTGTTATGACTTGTCTTTCTCAAGGAAGCAGGTGTATGTAGTTCCCTCCAGGCCCTATTAACACAGGTTACTCAGAAGTGATGCAGGTTGCGCCCCTCTTAGCAGAGACTCAGCATCCTTTCACCATAGCACCCTGTGGACTGATGGACTTTTCTCCCCTATTTATTGCATTACAGATGAGCAATGCACATTTAGTTACAGCACAGGTTTCAGTGGAACACAAGCCCTTCTTTCTGTCTCCTCTTCCTTATCCACTTGTTACTACCAGCCCGGTATAGTGGCTTATTACCTCAATGATGTATTCTTGAGTGTCTGCCACCACTGAAGAAAATTCTACTAGAACAGTATGAGGATCTTCAGAAATAACTGTTGCTGCTAAGTTGTCAGCTGATTGACTTTCCTCGGAAACCATCACTTCTTCAACCTCTTTCAGTGCAAGAAGGCACCCACCTGAATATTTCAGGAACAGCAGGAGAAACAAGGATTTTCATACCCAGAATCTAATGCCAGGTCCCACCTAATATTGTGTCAACCTAATGAGACACTATTTATGGGATACTGCTGGGTAGAAGCTAGTACCAGTTATGTAATCTTCCTCCCTACCCCCACCAAACATTTTGGCCCAAGGTTTAGGCTCCAAGACAACATGCTACATTGGAGACTAGAATCCAGCCTCAACTTCAACAAATACAATGAAATTACTAGGAACGTAAGCGTTTGAGTGCTTAGATCAAATAGTGGGCAAGACTTTCAAAGTTCTCGGTGTATAAGAATAGACAGGAGTGAAAGTGGGCCAGTATGGCATACCAGTAAGTGGCCGCCGGTACCAACTGTACGCAGCTGATGTTAAAGTGCTACTGTGGCAGCACTTTAATAGTGCTGTCCCCTTTGCCCCACCCCATCAGCAGTTCTGCTGGGGGGGGGGGGGGTGACATTTAAGGAGAGTCCTTTGCCAAGGCAGTGCTTTGTCGTTGGCACTTTTTCCCCCTCCTGCCACCAATGGAGGGAAAAAAGAGCAGCTGCCCCAGGCCCGGTGATTTAAAAGGGCCCAGAGCAGCACGGGCCGGACAGCGTGGCTAGGCGAGACTGACCCTTGGCCCTGCCCCTTTCAGGGGCCCAGAGCCAGGCCCCCATACCAGTAAATAATCAATGTTACTTTCACCCCTGAGAATAGACCCAAGATTCCTTGACATCCCTCATAAGCAGCCAGGCCATTGTACCAGCATACAATTCAGCATATTTATGTTCCTAGCAAAGCTGTAACTATTCTCTAGAAGCATTGCATGCCAACATGATTTTAGAACATACTTAGTACATACCTCTACCCCCATGTAACACAACCCATAAACATAACATAAAAACGGATATAATGTGGTAAAGCAGCGCTCCGGGGGTGGGGCTGCGCACTCTGGCAGATCAAAGCAAGTTCAATATAACGTGATTTCACCTCTAACGTGGTAAGATTTTTTGGCTCCTGAGGACAGCGTCATATCGGGGTAGAGGTGTGTAAGAACAACAAGTAGTATGACTCAAGGGGTGCTGATCTCATCAACTACGTAAATATTTATTTGCAAGTGTTCTGAATATTAGTATTTGCCTAGCAGACCTTAGCAGCTTCAGCTAGACACAGCACACCCCTCTGTGGCATTTCACAGAAAAAGGTAGTAAGATAAAGGACAATTTCACTTGTCAAGAAACCAACAACAAATATAGAGTAGTTACCTGCCACATTTAACTTTACAGAACACAAAATGCGAGCAGCTGTTGGTACCTGGCCCTTCTATTGTGTTTTAATCCTTTTGCTGTTGGGAGGCAGGTGAACTTGCAATAGTTTATGAAGACACCTGTTTTTTCTGGCCTCACCTAAAGCCTTGGAGAATGTAACAATTATGGGACAAAACAGCCAGACCCATATTATGATATTCAGAGTGGAAGTTGCAAGGGAGAGAGGCTCTCTTCCCTTCCAAATACCACATTTTACAGATCATGAAAGCTAGCGTTTGAAACGCAGCTATCTCAATGTTTTTGCCTCTGTCAGACTTAACGTATCAATGAATTTGATTTCACTGATTTCCACTTTTCCTTATCGTTCTACGAGATGAATGGACCAGCTCTTGTTATCCATGGACCAGTTCTCTTACCTATCAGCATTACTTTTGGTTGGAAGGGTGAATGTAGAAGGGATTCATTTAGCAGTTTAAAGAATAAATGTTGCACCTTTTAATGCCACTCAACTGCAGGGAAACAATCAACAGCTTATGGGAAAGGCAGCTAGAGCCCATTCAAACAAGACTGGTCTATCAGCCACTGAATTTGCTTAGTGTGACTTGAGCAGACCTTGATGTCACACAGATCCGAGAAGTTTACTGTTACACAGATTCATACAAAATGATCACTAAGATTCAGCCATAGCAGGGCAGGTGGCCCAAATTAAACCACAGGAGAATCCCACCATAGACAGATGCCTCCCTATCTCACCTTTGGTTTTTAAGTGCCTGTTAAGAGTGCCATGCTCTGCAAACCCACGTCCACACTTGTAACATTTGTATGGCTTTTCGCCTGTGTGGTGACGGATGTGACGAACCAGTGAGCCCTTCTCCCGAAAGCCCCGGTTGCAGAACTGGCAGATGTAGGGCTTCTCTTCCAAGTGAGTGCGGAAATGAACCTGCTGGGCATTCTGCAGCAGAAAGTGGATACGATAGAAGAGTGAGTGATAGGAACAAACCACTTAAGCAGCCTCTCCCAGGGAGTATTACAGCTCTGACTTCAGAGCAGATACCCCTTTGAGGTTTTCCTCTCTGCCAAGCAGGAATATTCCTCTGCCACAGGTACTACAGATTATTCCTGAACAAAGAAACAGCTCCCACTATTTCCCTACTTAGAGATGAACTGCAAGGTCATTGTATCTAATGGTAGAGTCCAGGATCCTTTAGTTCTCCTGGAACAGCTCAAGATGGATAACTAAAATAAAACAGACCAAAACTGCATTCCCTACAATGAATTAGGAATCTGTTACAGAATGTCTGAGGCTGACATTAGTTCAGCGTGCTAACTGCAGCCTATACCTGGTACTTCAGAGGTAACTGCATCGTACATTTTCTGAAGCCAAATGTCATTCCCCAGAGGTGATTAGCTCATGCTTGTACATAGGAACTGCTATCTTTTAACTATCATATTTGGCAAAGAAAAAGTCAGTTCACATAGTGACTAATTCCCTCCCACCCCCCACCTGCTAAACTATTTGCCTTACCAATCCGCTACAGCATAGGATGTCCATCCAGAACAGGAGGGAATTTTCTCCAAAGCTTGTTTGAGCCTTGCCCCTCACTTTAAGCCCCTCATATTTATATCACTGGATCTTAAAACAAACAATTTTACTTTTTTTTTTTTTTTTTTTTTTTTTTTTTTTTTTTTTAAAGAGTTTCAGTTCCCTGTTAGACAAAGCCTGTTAACTTTCTACAGAGCATGACTTTGGGGAGGAAAGATCTGCAGGCAAGAGTGTTTTGGAAAGAGGCACCTACCTTTGTTTTGTATCTCTTGCCACACTTTGGACAGGAATATGGCCGCTCATCTGAGTGCACCCTCTTGTGTCCCTTCACATGCGCGATGGTCTTGTAGAGTTTGCCACACTCACCACAACGGAAGCGCCTCTCATTGACATGCACTTCCTGGTGCTTTTTCAACAGGTAGCCTTTCATGAACTCTTTACCACACTCCTCACATTTAAACACTTTGTAACCTAGAGGGAGACATCTTTTAGCCCATACGCAACACCACCACAAAGGAATTCTGAAATCGTTATTGCACCAAAATAATAACATTATAGCATGTCTGACCAGAGGGACTAGATGGCACAGGGGAGTTAATGTAAGATGATGTGGTGCTTCTCCCCTTCAGAGCCCTGGTTCAAATCAAGACCAGGCTGAGAATGGCTCTGTTGGTACTATCTAATGGCTATTTTGTGTCTTTCACATGAAACAGGTCTTGTCTCAGACCAGTTCCCAGTATTTCTGCCCACATCAGAGATCATCAGAATTTGCATTTGTCAGCAGCACCAGAGCCAAAAAGATTGAAGTCCATCTGTCCCCCCCATCTTTAGTACCACTCCCTCCACAGCAAGGCAACGTGCAGGCATGTAGCGGGAACATTTGTCCTGCTAACTGTGCTGTACCTTTTATGTGGCTAAAATGAAAGACTTTCTGCAGAAGACCATTCTTGTACCCTCCTTGAAGTCTAGTGGGGAAGAGGAGGAATGATTTTTCCAATATAAGCATTAACAATGGATAATAAATATGAGGTCTTCTCCATTCTCTCAAATTCTATTAGCTACCTATTCTTTACAGAATCCAGCTCAAAATTGTACTTGTTGTTTTTTAAAGCATGTCAAGGAGCTGTTCCAGCCACTCACAGATCTGGTCTCTCTTCAATCTTTTCCCTGCTCATCTAGAATCCAGCTCTCATGTTCCTTCCACACAAAACTTACCCCCACTAATGCAAGAGCCTTCACTTCTGCAGCTCCTGAAATATGGAGCTGCTTTTGCATTTTTTAAACCTAGACTTTACATCACTTTCAGATCTCAGGGGAAGTCTCTTCTCAGTTGTTCTGAGCTTCATTTCTCCATTAGTGTTTTAAATGCTAATGGAATCTGCATGCAGTTGCGGGATAAAGTTTGCACAACAAATGCTACATAAACAGTTCAGATATGTACATTTTAGAGAACAGCATGTGCAGTAGGCTTACCTAAATGTCCTTTGATGTGTATTTCAAGGGAAACAGACCCACTGAAGACTTCACTACAGTGAGGGCAAACATAACTTTTGTATCCGTTTGTTTCTGTATCTGTCTATTGAAATTAAATATCATAATATAAGTGCCTTGTCCATATAGTATGTGGAATCAATATTCCTAATCAAAATTCTAAGCTAAATGTGCTTTGATTTAAAGACAAGAAAAATCAAGTTATCAAAGAAGCAGATGGTGTGGACACCAAGTTCTAACGCACAAAAAATATTACACTCTCTGCTGGTCACTATGTGGCTACATAGTGCACAAATATTAGAAGTGTAGATACACTGAAGCCAATGCCTAAGGTGATCACATGTGATCAAAGCCCACTTATTTCCTATGGAAAAGAAAAAATAAGCTAATTGATAAAAGCGCATGATGCAAACATACAGTCTCTACTTGCTCTACTTCAACACACTGTTCCCCACACTGCTCTTCTTCCGCTTCCATCTCTTCATTTTCTTGTTCTTCTGTAGCAGCCACACTAGGTTCATCTGATTTTTGCATCTCCTCCACAGTGACTTTTTCTATCACAATCCCAGAATTCCTCATGGCCTGCCTCAGCAAGTTCTCACTGTTCACTTCCCATTCACATGGTAGTTCCTTGGGATTTGATGGCTAAAGAAAATCAAATAGTCAGAACAACAGATGTGAAGGCAACCTTTTAGACAACAGAACTCTGTATTCCAGTGCTTGTCACCAGCGTGACTGGTTCTGTGATCTTACATACCAGAAAGCAAGAGAGAGACTTCTGCTTTGGAGAAGTCCTAGAGCTTGAGAAACTGGACTTGAAGGGATACTTTCCAGCCCTTCTCTTGATGTCTAACCTCAGGGAGTGGCCATAAAATACGGCCATTTTAGGTCACTCCAGAAGTATACCAAACATCACTGATCCCATACAGATACGTGACAGATCACTTCGATTTTACAATGGAGGCTGTAAACTCCATTACCAGATGCTCTAGTAGGCTATCTGAAAAGGCCACACACAGCCATTTATTTTCTCTGAACATGCAGGCTATTTTCCTATGTGCTTTTGAGATCAGTTTCACAGCCTGGACATGAAAAGCATCCTCAGCCTTATTTACACCTGGCTTGTTAGCTTCTTTTAAATTTAATATTCACATCAAAGTTAAGATGTTAATAAATAAGACATTAGTAGCACCACAGACTTTTGTTTCTCCCCAGGCAAGAGGATATATTGACAACCAGATGCCCTACCATTCTCAGTCCTGTAAAGAACCATTCAGCAGCATGAGCTATGTGTTATTTTCAAATGAGATTAGAACGTTTGCCATCTAGTGTTGGAACTGAAGTTCTACAGGAAAGGTAGCTACTGAACATAACAGAATTAAAATTGGTCTATACAAGCCCTGTTCAGACCTTCTTGAGTAAGACCTCTCCTTTTGAGTGTGTCCTTGGAACTGATAGTAAGGGAAATTTAAGTGAGCAATGCTGCCTTCCAACTCAAGAGCCCTGACCAAGGAATAGCAACTTTGCTTCTTTGCATAAAATATGTGAAGGGTATCCAACAGAAACAAACACACCTCTTGATCCAAGGATTTTGTATCAACAACAGGAAGCTCCTGCATTTGGACATGGACTTCATGAAGGACATTGCCTTTTGCATCTGTTAATAGGTGAATCACAGGAGTCTCAATGGATTCACTTGCTATAGGTGAAACAGCCTCTGTGTTTGAACTACAGGATTCTTAAGGAAAAGAAGCACAGGATTAAACAACCAGTCTAGTTCTGAGTTTGAAGCTAAACCCTATGTACAGCCACTTGACTTAATTGTACTTCAGTATATCTTACTCAGCGTATCTAGAAATATTAACCTCTGGCTGAAGGACTGCTTTTTTGCATTTACCATGTGTAATCCTTTTCTAGCATTGTTCCATATGACATCCAGCATTGCAGATAGATAAATTTCAACACTGATTTCCATGTCAATTTTGTGATTATAATGGTCTTGGTGCCAGATTCTCAAATAAATCTTTCAATCTATGATCCGTATTTACTCATCCATGGCATGCCTCTGTCCATATTCACTCTGGATTGACAGGTTGGCTACCAGAGGTAGTTTCTTTCTAAAGAATGGGAGTCAGATCTCTCTCTCTCTCACACACACACACACACACACACACACACACACACCTCTTTTGAATGCCAGGAATGTTACATGACCTACACTTTGTTTGATGCATGACATGTATTTGCTATTTCACTGACCTGTTGGCAATTCATCTTTGCTAACAACTATTTCTTTGCTCACGTTGAAACGGATTTTTTCAGTGCACGGTGTCAAAGATTTCAGATGCCGTGTCAAAGCTCCTGATTCCCTGAAGCTTTTCCCACACTTCTTGCATTTGTAAGGTCGTTCATCTTGACAAAGTAAGAGAAAGAACAGAATTTGTTTGATGTAATGATACATGAACTCCATCAAAGAATTTTCACTTGATCAAACATACTTCTAATACAGCACTTTCCAACCTTTTGGAGCAAGTTTAATTGCCTGTGCCCACTACCTTCCATCCAATTACATGCACTATCTGCAATGGCAAGAGTTTTTGAAACTAGGATTCTGAGCAGCCCCAACACCAGGGGATTTAGACTGCACTCAGCTCAGTGCAAGGTGGAAAACAGTGGAGCATTTCAGCTCATCATTTATGACAAGATGGAGGAGCCAAGTACAGCCCAGTCCAGCAATTTGGAACCATTATACTAAAACAGACGGCATTTTACCTGTGTGACGCCGGTGGTGTCGAATGAGAGACCCCTTTGTCCTAAATGATGTTCCACATAATTTACATTCATAGTCCTTCCTGCTACTATGAGTGATCATGTGAGCTTTAAGGATACTGGCCTAGAAAATGAGTTGATTTTAAAAAATTGGTAGAAATGCTCCTTTATTGTTTTACATTTCAACAAATCAAAGACATTCAAGAACACTCACACTATTAATCCAAAATGTAACTGTAGAACTGCTAGAATGTTGACAAAAAACACAAAGTTCCAGCCATTACCAGAATTAAAGAAGTGCTTGTATTATTAAATTTACAAGCGAAGAGAATGGACATGTTGGAATGCAGCCTAATGCACAACTACATAAGTTACATAAACCTTCCTGCTTCAGGGCTTAAGCCAATTACTACGGTTAAGAAGCAGCTTCACCTGCAGATTATTCCATGATTGTCCATTATAGAGGTTTCTTACTTTCCTCACTGGCCACTATCAGAGACAGGGTACCAGATAAAGATAATAGTCCACTGGTGTGATCGAGTATGGCAATTTCTTTGTAGACAGCCATTAAACCTTTATCATCAATGGCCAATCTGACTGACTGGTACTAGTTTTGAAATGAGGTCGCTCTCCAAATAGGATCATGTATTAGAAAATGAGTTTTCTATCAAGTCTGAAGAGATCATGATGCACAGCTGTCCTAAAGGATTTGAGAATATGAACATTACAAAGTAGCCCGTAAAGCTACCAGCTCCAGAACTTACTGTTTTAAATGTCTTGTGGCACAACTCACACACATATCGACCTTCTTTATTAACCAGCAGCTTCACCCTGATCAGCTCTGTGGAGCCATCTTGTTCCATGTCATCGGGGCTGCCCGCCCCTTCCGTGATCTCACCATCAATCTGGCCATTTGGGTTTTCAAAAACTTGTTCTCCTGTGCCAATGACTTCTTTGATGTGCCCACTACCTAGGAAAAATATATGAAGACAGCTACGTTCTTTACATAACACAGGTTCACGTGACTCAATGGATTCAATCTTTTAGGATAGCAAATAGTGGAAAGAAAAGGGAAGCAGGGGACTAAACATAAATGGTATATGCCAAAGTCAATATTGACTGATTATGGAACTCTCTATTGCATTTTCAAAGTCATGTTAAAGGTGGTAGAGCTCAAGACGGATGTTCTTTGAAGCGGAGTTTTAAATCTAAATAAAATACACAAATAAATCTAAATAAAATACTCTAGTTAGAGCTGGAAAGGTGCCTTGCAGGATTTCCACTCATCATGATAGTTGTGGAGATTTAGCATGCTCCCTCCTTAGTTCAACCAATCCCAGAGCTCAGGAGCCATACACAGATCCCTATGTGAGACAATGTGTTGGACTGGCAACCACCAGACTAGTCAACAAGGCCTTTCAACTGCAACTATGACAGGGATGTCATCTCACATAACCTTTGAAAGTAAATGCCACAAACATGTGAGTTGGAAGGGACCTGTAACTAGGTGGTCTGGTCAATTCCGCTGCAGCATGGATTTATTTTGTACAGAAAATAGGCAATATAGTGCAAGCCAAAATCAGTTACACCACGGAGACACTAAAACAAAAAGTTGTAGTTCTGCAAAACCACATTAGACAGGGATGCAGTGATTATGGATTAAATGGAAAACTGACAGGGAAAGAGTTCATTTAAAACTTTCTAACCAGGTACAGCTTCAATAGAAAAAAGTGTTTTGTAATTTATATTTTTTCTAGAGGACCTATCGATTTACTAAAATGAATACATGCAGAAATGAATAATGGAAGTAAAGTTTCAGAAACATTAAAGTCTTTATTTTAAGAAGAAAAAATATTTCCATTACTAATTATTATGAACATTGATTAATAATTTAATGTGACTTCATTTGAACTAAAATCTAAAATTCTATTGAGAAACCATCTTCAGTTGCAGAGTTAACATCGCCACACAAGGACCTACATATACAAGTTTATTCAATTATAATTTTTGCCTCCATTTTAGAATTCACTTCAGAAGATCCAAGAGTCAAGGTCATTTTTGTGATGTACTAGAGAACTTCTATCCACAAAGCTTTCTTAGGAAGTGTACACGTAGCAATTTTCAGACCAGAAGGTGTATTAAAGTTATAATTCCCTAAAAATGGAAATTTGCAAAAGAAGCTATTAACTGAAAACTAGTATACATTTTCATTGCTTAAAAAACCACCTAAAATCTGTTTCTCCCCATACACACAATAGAGTGAAGCTAAACCAACTCTAACAGCATACAGTATTGACTATGAAATCAAATTCTTACAGAGCTAGTGAGGGCACAACTCAAATTTACAATGCAACTCCATCTGACTAACCTTTACAGTAAGGCAAGAGACTAAATAATAGATTACTAAAGTAACATCAGTTACATAAAGACCTTGCAACTTACCTACTATCGAAGATGCATTAGTGATTTCTTCTGCTATTGAAGATGCTTCAACAACTATATGCGCAACAGTTATGGACTCCTCAACAGAAGGAACGACCTCCTGTAACAGATGTTTTAGTAGGAAAAGTTAAAATCATATCTGATGTTTGCTTATGTTAGATTATTGTTCTAATTATTTTGAGACATGGCTGTCACCTTTTGTACTTCTTGGCTAGGAAGACTTGTTGATGTGGCAGTAATGGCTTCTTGAGTTCGTTGACAGATCTTTTGTAATTTGTGTTGTACAAATTCCTCCAAAGAGGTGAACTCAGAATGACAACGACCACACTTGTGAACATCATCTTCATCTGCAATTTCAAATGTAAGAAATTATTAGATTTGGAAGTTAACATACATGGTGTTTAAGACTGTATGACAACAGCTCTTTGCCACCCAGTCTACTAAATCTCCTACAATATGAAGAGAGGAAGTTGAAATTGGAGCATGTAAGAATTAAGACTGTTTCCCCATTAGATACATTTTTGCTCATACAGCAGTATTTTCTTTTGGGGTCTGTAGAGGGCTGTGATGTTAATTTGCTTAAGGGGCAACACTGTGGCATTCATGCATCACAGGGACACAGGTTGGATAGGTCACAGTCAGGAGCAACAAGATAAGGCGCTCCAAGTTTTTGAAGACAAGTTACATAAACACTTTGTGCAGTCTTGCAAAAGGATCATGAACATTTACCAACCCAGACAACACAGCAGAGGATATTAAAAAAGAAATCTAGTGACACATTCTTTGCCCTCCAAAAAGTGGGGTTACTCATCCAAAGAGAGTGAAAATTTACAAAGCTGCCTTACTACATAGCCCATTACAGCATCTCCCTCAATCAGCACTAATCCTCACTATATGCCTAAGAAACCTGGAAAAGGATAGGAAACCTTAATCAGGAAATAAAACCAAAGAGACAGCCTTTGGAAGAGGACTTTAAGGGTATGTCTTCAGGCCAGATCAGCAGGCAGTGATCAATCCAGCGGGGATCAATTTATTGCATCTAGTCTAGACGCGATAAATCGACCCCCGAGCGCTCTCCCGTTGATTCCTGTACTCCAGCTCAGAGAGAGGCGCAGGCAGAGTTGACAGGGGAGCAGCAGCAGTCGACTCACCATGGTGAAGACACCACGGTAAGTCGACTTCAGCTACGTTGTTCACATAGCTGAGGTTGCTTAACTTAGATCAATCCCCCCCCCCGTAGACCAGGCCCTAGAGCAGGGGTTCTCAAACTGGGGGTTGGGACCCCTCAGGGAGTTGTGAGGTTATTACATGGGAGACTGTGAGCTGTCAGACCCTGCTTTGGCTCCAGCATTTATAATAGTGTTAAATGTATTTTTAAAAGTGTTTTTAATGTGTGGGGAGGGATCACACGCAGAGGCTTGCTATGTGAAAGTGGTCACCAGTACAAAATTTTGAGAATCCCTGCCCTAGAGTCTAGAAAGATGCTTTCTCGGAATATAGCAATGGCCACACTGGATCAGACCTGAGATCCAGCTACTTCAGTATCCCATTCCCAACTGTGGTCAGCATCAGATCCTTCAGAGGAAGGTGTAAAAACACCTTAACAGGCAGAGGCGGGATAATCCCCCCTACACACACATTAGGTCTCAACCGTATTTCTACTAGTTAGAGATAAGTTTACACCACGGAGCATGAGGTTTAATATCCCTTCCAAATGTGTTGTTAGCATTAACTCACATAACTCTGGACACTGTCATTCACACAAATGTCCAGTCTTTTTTTTTGGCTCTTTCTAAAATTCTTGGCCGCAACAACTTCTTGTTGCGATGAATGTGCACTTCCTCTTTCAGGTCTGAATTAGCCATTTTTAAGTTTTGACTATTCTCTTGTTGTGTTGCATGACAGGGAGAACTGAAGCTCCCTATCTGCCCCTACTAGAACATTTCTCATTTTACCCCTTTTTACCATGTCCCCGCTTGTCTCCTTTCCAAGGGCAATTACCCCACGTTTTTTCAGTCTCTTTCGATAGAGTTTCCCAGGCCCCTGGCCATTTCCATCACCCTCTCTGCATCCCATCCAATGCTGCGACATCCCCTCGGAGCCGGGGGACCCGCACTGCAGGCAGCGCCCTCCCCGATCACCAGCGGCTGTCCGGGAGCGGGAGCAGGGTGCTGAGAGGCCGGCGCGGGCCAGGGGCGCTCTGGGGGCCCAGCGCTGTCCGTGCCCCCGCCCCACGAGGGGCCCGGAGCGCGCCACCCCCTCAGCAGGCCGCTCGCCCCTCAGGCCCCGCCCCAAGCCCGTTACCTTCCTCGCTGAAGGGCGCCGGGAGGCTGAGAAAGGCGGTGGGGCCGGCGGGCGCCTGGGCCGGGCTGGAGGCCGCAGTCGCCGCCCCCTCCTGCTCCCCAGCCGCGGCTGCCGTAAGCCCCGCCGGCCCTGCGCTCGTTGCCATCACGGCCTCCATGTCGCAACGCGCCGCACCACCAAGATGGCGGCTTTACGGCCGTGTCGTCATAACAACGGGCCGCATGCCACAGGGGAGGGGCAGGTAAGGGAAGGGGAGCAAGGAGCTCCGCGCGGGAGCCTCGCTCTGACACACCACTCCTCTGACCCCTATGATCCTACCCTGACCCTCCGTGAACCTGAGGCTCAGGTGACCAGTTACCGCCAGATGCAACTAGGGGGCGGGGCTTGCTTAGCCAATGGGCTGAGAAGAGGGTGTGGTCCAAAACCAGTTACCCAATGAGATGTAGGGGCGGGGCTGAGGGCACGCTCGGGTCCCCGCGCGACATGACCAAGGTTATGGGTCCTGTCACCCACTGGACTAAAGAGTGGGCGGGACTCCATGCCGTATCCGCCAACGAGCAACGGCGGGGGCGGGGCTCCCTGGGTAATTTGCCCAATGGGCAGCAGTGGGGGCGGGGCTCCGTGCCCCGCTGCCCAATAGTCGGAGGCCTGCGCACAGCGCGCGCGCCGGCCGGCCGGCTGAGGTGAGAGGGTCGGACGATGGCGGAGGGCTCGGCGCGGCGCTGCCTGCGGCTGGGAGCCGGCCGCGGCCCGGGAGGTCTGGGCGCGGACACGCTGCTGTTCGACTGCGACGGGGTGCTGTGGCGGGGCGACGCGGCGGTGGCGGCGCGCCGGCCGTGCTGAGCCGCCTGCAGCCCGGGCCAAGCGCCTCTGCTACGTGACCAACACAGCAGCCGCACGCGGGACGCCTACGCCGAGAAGCTGCGCGCCTGGGCTTCCCCCCGGCCGAGCCGCGGCAGTCTTCGGCTCGGCCTACTGCGCCGCCCGCTACCTAGCCGGGCCTGCCCCCGACGCCGCCGCCTACGTGCTGGGCAGCCCCGCCCTCAGCGCCGTTGGGCCGTCGGCGTCCCGCACCTGGGGCCGGCCCCGCCGCCCTGCCCGGGCCCGGCCCCGCCGACTGGACCCGCGCGCCGCTGGATCCGGCAGTGCGCGCCGTGCTGGTGGGCTTCGACGAGCACTTCTGCTACGCCAAGCTGTGCCAGGCGCTGCGCTACCTGCAGCGGGGCGGCCCCGGCTGCCTGCTGGTGGGCACCAACCGCGACCACCGCCTGCCGCTGGAGGGCGGCGCCGCCATCCCCGGTGCGTGGCTGGGGGGCCGGGCCTCCTGCCCCGTTCCTCCTGAGAAGGCGGGGCGATGGGTCCCCTCAGGCCGCTCCCAATGGAGGGGTCGGCCCTGGCCACGGCCTGGAGCATGGATTTTTGCATGTGTGTTTCCGCGTTCCGGGAGGGCTTGAAATATCGCCAAAATATGTCCCCACTGTGGGCTTAGTGCCACCTCTGCAGCCCCTCGGCTGGCCAATGCACTGATACTTGGGGTCACAGCTGTCGTGCAGCTTTGTGCCCCGCCCACAGTCCCCTTGGCTAGGTGATGTGCTGGTACCCTTGGGTCACAGCTGTCACACAGCTGCATGCCTGTCTGCAGTCTCCTTGGGCAGGTAATGTGGTGGCCCCTGATGTCACATCTGTTACATTTCTGTGCCCCATCTGTAGCCCCCTCGACCAGATCATGTGCTGATGTAGGCATCCAGCCTACTTCACTCCAACACTGGAATGAGGAAAGGGCCATTCAGTTATTCCTCATGTTCTTCCCCTGGAGGACCCTTTGTGGATGCTACTCTAGATGTCCCTTTGTCCTGTCATCAGCTTCTTTGCTCTCCAGCCCACCCCCAAGTTATAGTGAGTGAAAAGTGCTTTCCTGAACAACATGCATCCCTACTTCACATTCTGTAGCTTCTTATTTAGTTTCTTGACTCTTCTCTCTTTGTGGCAAGAGATATGGGTGTGATGGCAGTACCTACAGCTTGTGTGACTTTATGCTTCAGTTGAGTCTCCTCTGCTGTATTTTGTTAAAGAATGTGGTGGGACACCTATGCTGCTTGTATATGGGCATCTCAATGGCAGAACAAGTTTTGGGGACAGGTGTCTTTCTTGGATATAGTCCACTGATTACAGCTGTGTAGAAACCAGCACTCTGATGCTGGATGGTTGGGGACTGCACTGGCTCCATGGTTCAGGGCTGCCCTGTTCCCTGTGGAGCCTGGATCTGTTGGGGCCAGTGGTCCCCAGCAGCCTGATCTCTATGGTGGAATACACAAGTAGAATCTTTCCAATTCCAGTCAGAGCAAATGAGGCAGTCTAAATTTGGAGTATTCTGGAATGTAAGAAGCTTGAGGGGTTTGACCCTGGCTGACCTGTGGCCTAAGTTCCCTCTAAGCTGTGTGGCCGCACAGCTGCCTATTAAGCCCTGCAGAGGGGCTCCGGGCTGTGGCCGGGGGGAGGGCTGAGGGAGTCCTCTCTCCCCACCACAGCCCCAGGGCAGCCTGCATCCTGAACCCTTCATCCCTGGCCCCACCCCAGAGCCCACCACCCCAGCCAGAGCCCTCACGCATCCCTGCCCAGCCTCCCACACTCCGAATCCCTCAGCCCCACCCCCACCACATGAATTTTATGTGCACCAATATGAAGGTGATGTGTCATTCCGCACATGGATGTAAAAAATATGAGGGAACGCTGCCTGTGGCCCTCTTTTCACCTGTTCAGTCACAGAACTGGATTTTCTAGAAAAACCTTTACTCTAAACCCTCTTCTGTTGCAGTAACATGCAAGCACCCCATCCTTTGCAGCTGACTGGGGATCTGGTGGAATACAGGCACGGCAGTGAGGTCTATATGGCAGCAATTGCACTGCATGGCTTCGCTGACAGGGTAGCTCAGCAACCCCCTGTTGTTGCAAATTAAAATATTTTATAAATGAGAGGGAGGGGTTGGATTTCCCCACTCTGCCTTAGTCTGCACCAAGTAAGCTGCCTCTTGCCCATTATTAGGTCTTTAATATTGTGGGGTTACATGTCTGAAATACCATGCAGTGCAGCACTGGCTCATCTGGGTACCACAAGTCCTGTCCTATATTTCACTTAGCTTTTCTCTTCTGCCTTCAGGGACTGGCTGTCTTGTGAAAGCAGTGGAGATGGCAGCAGAACGTGAGGCATTCATCATAGGCAAGCCCAGCCGATACATTTTTGACTGCGTGGCGAGTGAGTTCAAGATCGAACCCGCTCGTACCATCATGGTGGGAGATCGACTGGACACAGACATCCTTATGGGCAATAACTGCGGCCTCACCACTCTCTTGACTCTCACTGGAGTCACTACTCTGGAAGAAGTAAAAGGTCACCAGGAGAGTGACTGCCCTTCCAGGAAAAGCCTGGTTCCTGATTACTATGTTGATAGCATAGCTGACCTTCTTCCTGCACTTGAGGATTAAAATAGCAAAAATCTCTCCAACTCCTGAAAAGGTACCCATGTTAGTGAAGGGCAGTAGTTAATATCACCACTCATTACTTTAATGCACACACAGTGTGACACCACTTGCAATTGCAAACGGTTAGCTTTTAACCTTCCATTTGAGTCCTATGATGATTTTGTTTACAAATCTTGTTTTTAAAATGCACTTTGAAATGAAGAGGGCATTATAGTGTCACCCAGTCGTCTTGTGGTTTTTAAAGCCAACACGTACATCAAAAAGTTTGCAATATGAGGTGTCAGTATATTGTCTTGCTGAACTGGGTTAAGGAAAACTGAATAGATTTAAAAAACGAACCAACCTTGCAGTATCTTTTGAATGAGAAACCGTAGCTCAGACTTGATTATTCAGGGAATTAACTCTTTGGTATAGCTGTCCAATGGCTCTCTTCTATGCTTGCCCGGGCTGGCTCAGTTAGAATTTGGTCCCATGCTGGGTTCTTGATGCTTACTCAGGTCCTGTTCTAGATGTGCAGCCTATTGCAGGTGTAATTTCAAGGGAGAGCAATTCAAATATCTGCCCTGTATTTGAGCATATAAATTGCAGTTGTGATACAAATTAGACCAGTTCTACATGCAAAGTATATTAATGATTTTTTCTGTATGTTGTATTTGTCCAAATATTGGATGTATATGTAAAGTATGTGTGGTATATAAAGTAATTGCCCTGACTGACACTAAAGAGATATATCAGAAATGTATTTAAAGTATACATTAAACATAATATATTGAGAATTTATCTTGTTTCCCAAAAAGAAGGATATGAAGAATGTTCTTCACCCTTTATTAAGAATTAATGTTTAAAGGCACTTGCATACTAATGAGAGAATGCAGTGAGTGTAATCACACAGAACTGTCCTACATTAATACTGTTTGCAGGAAAGAATTCTGTCAACTGATACTTTAAAAAAGTCAGTTGTGATCATTCTTAGAACTCCTCAGTCCCTCAATATCAAAACAAATGTTTGCTTGGGCTTCAGCTGTGTAAACTCTAAATCTGCTCCTTCTTTGAGGAATCTGTACAGTACACATGGTAAATCTTTCTTACTCCCTGGGCTTATTTTGTGTGGAATAGTGATTAAGTACTGGAACAGCATGGTGCTTCCTTTACATTTCTGATGTTAATACCTTCCTTGCAGAGCTGGTGTGAAGGCCTGATACCAGCTACTTGCCTAGGTAAGAGTGAATGCTCAGGTTATTTTGCTTCACAACTTTAAAATAGGCCTCCAGATAGCTTTTGTTCTTGCTGCACTAACCTCCACAATGAATATTTTAAGCTTTTGTGATTAAAAAATAACTCAAGTAATCAGATATGCAAATTGTGTGTTCCATTATTCCACAGAAGTTCTATTGGTAATTGAATGTGAGTCTGTGTTTTTTAATTTCTCTCTCATTGTTCTGTTTGAACAAGTCTGGCAGTGTATATTAGTGCCATTTCCTCATACTTAAACACTTGAAACATGTAAATGTATCATCTTGTTCATACAGCAATAATTGTGCAGTTCATAATATCTTTCAGTATTACCAGGAGATGAGCTGAAAAAACTCTTACAAAAGGTTAGTTATAAATTAATGTCAGCATTCATCTGTAACTCTGGAAGTGTGTAAGAGGCATTAGTTATATCTCTACCTTGTATTATGTTTCCTTTGTAAGCCTCAAAAGGCTTTGAGATGAAATGCCTGTGTCACATAGAATTTGTTCTTGACACTAGTTAATGTAAAATTGGACATGGTGGGTTTATTGCAGTTTGGGAAGACTTCAGATACAATATGTTCTTGGATTTATTTTCTAGCCTTGTACTTATCAAATTCTATAGAGATTCAGGAAAATATGTTAAGTAAAGGAGAAAATATCAGTGTGTTATTAAACCATGTAACAGCTGCACATCATCCCTGTTGAGAACTACACCTATACAATGGCACCATTACCTCTATTCATTCTGTCTTTCCCTAAGTATTGTGGAACTGTACTGGTGAAAACATTTATTATGCTTAAAGAATCTCCATAAATTTTGTTGGAATTGTCAATACTATACTTGAATTTACATTAAACTTACAAACCTGTTTTTCCTTTGGCTTTTCTCATTGTTTCTGTGGTCTGTTCTGTGTTTACATATAATGTTACAACAACATGAAATATTGCATCTAAAGGGGTGAAATACATATGCTGTTATATTGCTAACTCTGTTTTTTAGAACTAATATTCAGTCAATCTTCTTCTCCATTTTCAATACCTAGATCCAGCAATGAGTGGGTTGTAGAAGCCTGTGACCTGGCTAGCATTTTCACATTCTTGCAGTTTCAAACAAAATATCTTGCTCAGCATGGCTAAGCAGGTTCCTGCCCCTTTTTGTCCAGAATAATTAGAATAGATTGTGAAACATTTCACTTGACTTCTTTATCGCTGAGAGCATATATGTGGTATAAACTTGTTTGAAAGAAGGGTAGAGTCAGTGTTACAATGTTGGTCAGTAGTTACTCTTGCAGAACTAACCAGTGTGGTTAAATTGCATCACTGCCTGCTCTTTCTTCATCGGAGCTGAAGCTACTTCCTTTAAGGAACATGTTGTTGTGCCATGGTATTTCACAATGCCAGCATATGCTGAAGAGTTATTTCCTCTTAAAACTTTTAAAACTTGAAAGGAATGAGAAAAGTGGCCAGGTAACCCTTTGGCTGTAGCAGAACGTAGGCATGCTTTCTTAATTATGTGTCACTAGAGCACTTTGTATCATTGATTGCTAGTACCTTAACTTCACGCTGTCTTTTCTGAATTTTCAAGTCATACAGAAGTAACAATAGAATGAGAAGAAGCACAACTCTCTCCATTGTCAGTTTCCCTTTTTCTATCTTTCTAATATAAACTGATGGGTCCCAGATAACAAGGGTGGAGCCCTCTTTGGTCCTCTGCACAATTAAACATTGAGAGGCAACATGGGAGGCAGGCCCGGTGCTTCAAAAAGAATGAAAAACCCAATAACCAGCCATCTTGGGCTTGCTCCCACAGTAAGGCTTACCCTTATCGCAAGCTTATGATGAAAATTCAAGACAGCCTGCTCAAGGTTGTTATGCAGCAGTTTCCTTGTACTCCTTACTCTTCTAGATCTCCTCTGGGTAAACTGGTGATTATATGATATACAAAAATCTTACTTGTGTAAGATCTGCTTTAAAAGAGGGTCCTCTATATAGCCATGATGAAGCCTATAGCATTTATTATAATACAGGTTGGGCTTGATGTGGCCACATTTCTGAGCTCTAGCTAACCCTAAAGGGATAACAGAACACCTGGTATCAGTCAACTTAAAACTGAGATCCAATAGGAAAAGCTGTATACCTAAGTACTATAACATACGGATCCTATCGTCTTTGGCTGCCAGTGACAGTGATGGGTAGTGGTGGTAGCTTTGCAATGCAGGTACCTCTTCACTGGGAACTGAACTAAGCTCATTAAAGTAGCTGCGATACATAGATGGAGCCTGGGGCAAATCTGTACTGCGATGACCTGTGCTGCATCAGTCTCTGGGTGAATAAAAATCAATGTAAATTTTTTAAATTTTTATTTTTTTAAAAAAACTATTTGAAATTAACCTCTGAGGCCTAAACTTACTATACTCCGTTAAAACTATTTAAATACACAAATAATATTTAGCTGTACTTATTTGCTGCCAATTTTAAAGAGTCAAATCACTGAACTAGAAGTCACTGGCTAAGTGCCTGGAACCAGAGTTTGTTGAAGTGCTAAATCAACTTCTGACCCCTATAGCCTCTTCTGCAGGTTCAGAGAGAATGTTTTCTTCATTTCAATTTATTCAACTAGTTCAGTTCAATGACTAGATCATTCAAAGTTAGAAACCAATTGAGAGTTGGAAAAGCTTGTTTTTCTCTTCCAACCTATGGGGCAAAAAACTAAATATGAGAGGATGAGATCTACTAGATCTAAAATCTCAAAGGCTGTGAAGACTAGAAACCATCAGTTAAATTCACTAATTACGGATACTTCTTTTGCACTTTAATAAATCAGTTTTATGTTTTGATAAACATTATTCTTATGTATCCTGCACACTTAAGGTGGTTTTATTAATTTTTTTTGAAAAATGCTCTTTTGTCCTTTTTAAATTGAATTTGAATATTCATACAAACCACTGGAAAGATTATGAATAATTTCTAACTTCTTAAATGTAAAAATTAAGAATCTGAATAAATGTACCTTAAGCTGTATATCTTAAAGGTGGATAGATCTATTGTATTTTCTTCCTTAGCAAAAGAAGCACCAGTTTAGTGTAAAGGCTATATTTAGTTGCAAATCAACTTGTTTCAAGGATTACCAACTAATGAGAATCAACCTTTCCTTAGGAAAATAACTAAAAAAGTACAAATGCAAAACATAATTAAAACTGATGTTTTGAATCATGATTAAAATAACTTTTATTTAAATCAATTTATTGTGATCAGACCTAGAGATAAACAGCTTGACTTCAGCCTCCCAGAGCTATCTGACCAGCATTACATTCACTTTGAAATGTAAAAGTAATTAGATAACAAGGGCAAATGGCTGCTCTCCCCTATTCATTTTCATTTTTCACTAATAAATAAGACTTGGCAGCTGCCATAGGTGTGGCTGGATAACACAGAAGGCCCTGCACAAAGCCCGCAATTGTGTTCCAACTGAATACCTTCAGCTAACTCACAAGGGGAGGCAGGAAGAGCATCTTTACACCAATGACAGTATCTCTCCACAGTATCTGTTTTGCCCCATTTACTGGATCTAAAGTTTCAGTCTCCACCGGGGTTTCTCTGAGCTGAGAGGCAGGGGTAGGAATTCTGTTTGGCTGTGATGGACACACCCTTCATTTCCAGCTGCATTCAGAGGGTTCTGATCATGCACAATCTGTACATTATCAGGAGACAGAGCTGCAGGAGCAAGGGCTGCTTCTAGACTGGGGGGATGGAGGCAGAAAGGAGCAGTGCTGGAAACGCCACCTCTTCAGTAAGTATCCCTTCTGTCAGGGAACAGCCTGCAGCACCCAGACCAAGGACCCCAGTACCAGTTGCATCCCCAAAGTCCTTAGTTCTGTGTTTTCACAGGTTGTTGGAATGGGGGTTACCAGACTTTCCAAGATGCTGAGCACCTGCCACTCACACAGACTAATCTGATATTTGTGAGTGCTCTGCATTTCCAAAGTGCCTATCATTGACTCAACCGGTTGGACTAAAATCTTAGCTCCTGTAAACCTGTTTGAATTATATCATCTGCTGATTTGTTGCAGATGCCCCTAAGTACATAGCATCTGAAGAAGTGAGTTTTTTTTACCCACAAAAGCTTATGCCCAAATAAATCTGACTCCTTGTTGTTTTTGTGGATACAGACTAACACGGCTACCGCCTGATATGATGAGCTAGGATCCAGGGACATGCTTGAAGTGAAATCAAATGAAAGTGATACCAATCCATCATAAAGTGCATATTGCAAGTCAGTTGGAATGTGCAGAGTTAGAGGAAAGAGTTCTCTGAAAAACAGAACTTCATTAGACCTTTATTATACAATGTTTCCCTTGTCTATGTGTCTGTGTAAATCTGACCCTGCAATCCAGGGGAATTTCACTTGCTATTGAAAATCTCATATCAATAACTCTTGTACAAATTTATATTCAAACAAACAGGCTTTTGAATTTAAGTATCTTTAATTTTTTTTATCTGTTACATCCTGTGGGTGATTTAACTTTTAATGCATTTTGCTAGAATATACAGTAGATCGGGGTAAGCAACCTATGGCACGTGAACTGATTTTCAGTGGCACTCACGCTGCCCGGGTCCTGGCCACTGGTCCAGGGGGCTCTGCATTTTAATTTAATTTTAAATGAAGCTTCTTAAACATTTTAAAAACCTTATTTACTTTACATACAACAATAGTTTATTTTATATATTATAGACTTATAGAAAGAGACCTTCTAAAAACATTAAAATATATTACTGGCACGCGAAACCTTAAATTAGAGTGAATGAATGAAGACTTGGCACAGCACTTCTGAAAGGTTGCAGACCCCTGAGTAGATCAACAACTCTAAAGTATGCGTTTAAAAATATACAGTCTAAAAACTTGATGAACTTTTAAAAGTTCATTTACTGTTTGATTCTAACAGATCTACTTGCCTGAAATTATTTCATTTATCCCTGTGCTTCAGAGCCTAAGAAACAGGTTGTTTTTTTTAATAAATCTGCATTCTGCTATTGTATTTTCTTGGTGTAACATGCTTTATTTACAATCTGTTATGAAATTACTACAAAAGTATTTCAAACATGAACATAAAAGTGGGACTGAACCTTTTCCATAGTAATGAAAATGCTCTGTGTATCAAAACGTACTGTGGAAACATTAGAAATACCCATCTGACTTTGTTTATGATGATTTCTTTGCTTTAAGTAAAAACTGTCCCAGAAAAATAAAATATAAGCAATTATCTTTTGTAAAAGAGAGGCCACGGACAATCAGTGCAGTGTACAGGGAATTTTTAAAAAAATAGATGATTTTTTTCAATTTCTAAACAAAACAATGGCATTTAATACGGAAATGTTTTTCTTCTAAATCTTCCCCATGGTAAGAAGTAAGATAGCAGCCTTTCCAACCAGGAAGCCTGGTCAGTTCAAATAACTGTACAAACATTTTAAGGGCTTCCTATCTACATGGGAAAATTACTGACAGAACTATAATTATACCATTATGGCTATGTTGGTATAATGTCCCATGTAGACACGATCTAGTCCAGAATAAAAGTAACTCTGTTCCAGTATCATTACTCCGCTTTGGAAGTTCTGCTGGCCAGTTTCTCCCATATAGACAAGCTCTAACACTTCGCCTTTAAGCCACAGGGCTGCCCATCCAACACCTTTCATGAGCAATACTTCACTTCTGCAACTTAAATATATAAATGATGCTGAGATGTTTAACTCCATTTGCTTTGTTATTTATTGACCTGTGTCTTGGCTCCTAGGAGAGAAGACCCTTGGCAAAACCCAAAACTCCTTCCAGGATACTTTGGGTCATCTTGTCTGTAATCTTGTTTTTCGTCATTGTCAGCATCAGCGTGGTGCTAATTTTCAGCTTTACCCATAGGACTACCAAGGTAAGGAATTAATTTATTATAGTTCCATATACAAAGTTCAATTTCCTACGGGAATATCTTGAAGTTGATCTGGCAGTGGGGGAGAACAAACTTTCCACAAATGTTTTTCTTCCTCTTTTTACAATAGATCAAATATAACAAATTTACAGTTACTTATAGATATCCAGGAAGTGTTGCCGGTTGCTTGAGCTCATGTTGTCAAATTCTGCCCTCAATTACACTTGGAGTCAGTAAGATTACACAGGTCAGAATTTTGTCCAAAGGATGCCTTTTACCTTGGTGAGAGCAGACATCCAATTTTTCTTAACTGTTTTCATCTCTCATAATAAATGCTGCCTCTCAGCAATAACATCACTCTCTGTAATCCCAGTGAGAGTCTGGATGGAGGGGAATACATTTTTTTCTTTCTTTCTTTTCAAGAATCTTTGACAGACAAGTGGTCAAGGGTAAAAAAATAGATAGATATTGGTTTGCTCCTAGTTAAGAAATCAAATAAAAACAAGTGTGGCCAATTTCTCCCTGGTCAGGACCAGATTAAGGAACGAGCACCGTAGGCCTGTGCCAAGAGCCCATCTTTTGGAGTCATGTGACTACATCAGAATCTGTTTTCTTTTTATTCTTTTCTTTCCTTTTTTTTTAAGTATATTTCGAGCCCTTTATGGTTACTAATAAGTGTTTGAAAACATAATCCAAGCATGACTATCCCAAGTCATGCGTGCTTGAGTCTGCAGAGAGCCTGAAAAAATAACTCTCAGAGGTATGTACTGTCCCATTCAGCTCAGGGAGGTGTTAACTCCAAGACCCTTTGCTCTGGAGGCCTCCCCAGCTAAGGTTTCCTTGTGTGACAGAAGAGTGCAACAGCCCCACCCAGCCGAGCAGATGCACCCCAGCTAATGGGTTTAAGTAATAGGGAATGCTTGCTGCCCCACTCTGGGAGAGAGCAGAGCTCTTGCTGTTGCTTCTGGGAAGGAGAAAAGGGTCCCATGCCATGGCCAATGCCTCTCTGGGAGGAGGTGAGGCTGTGGCTATAGGGGTGGAGCACGACCTTGTTCCGAGGGCATTGATTTCCCTTCTCTGCTCTTACCCCTCATGTAACTCTGCTGCAGTCAATGAGCTGAGATCAGGGATTAATTTGCCCCATTGCCCCTTTTAAGGTGACCTGCCAATAGCAGCCCTTAATAAATGCATTTCCGAAGCTGCAATATCACAGTAGTGTCCAAGGGGGGGTATATTTCAAGGAATGATGCACGCAGCCTGGTGTGCTATTTACATCTGGGGAGAACTCATCTGCAGGGGACGGTTACATCAAAGGACTCTCAATAGCCCATTTGTTAATAAAGGCAGTAGGTGCTTGTTCTCTTCTAAGCAGATTACATGTGTGATTACAACCTCCAGCCACTAGGAGAGCCATAGAGGGTCTGTGCACCCACACAGCGAAGAGTGCTGGTAGGGAACAGGTGAGCAGTGAGGCACCTCCCTCCAACAGCCTCCATTTGACCGAGCTCCTTGGGAGCCTCGCTGGGATCCAGTGTTTCCCCTCTGCCAGCGAATACGCTGCCCTCCATTAGGGTGAATGTCTCATGGGTGCAAGGAACAACCCTGGTGTAACTATCCCCTGTGGTGTCTGTTGTGCAGCTGGCCTGGCCTATGTTATGCTGCTGCTCCACGCTCCTGCACTGGCTCCATGTTTGCTTCCAGCTGCAATCCAGGCCCTACATGGTTGGGACCTCCTGCCAGAGACCAGCTCTTGCTCACCCCAGATAGCGCCCAGCACTTGCTCATGTTCACATGCCCTCAGTTTGAATGGCTGGTGAAGGGCCTTTTCTCTGGAATCTGCTTGCCCCATTGCTCTGACAGTCTGCATTGGGCTCTGTTCATTGTTAAATAGCTCAGACTAAGAACATGTGGAAGTGAAGGTCCTGGGAGGTTAGTTTCCTAATGAGCGAAAAGTATGGCCACGTTCTATGAAGCAAGTGGCTGAGAATGATTAGAGAGGAAAATGTGCCTCTTTTGGGCCGGCTGATCCCCCCACAGTCTCCGTAGCTGCAATCCCAACCTGTCACTCCTTGGGGCTGGGAGCCCAGCCTCTGCTCTCATTGCGTGTGTGTGCTCAGCCTGTTTTGCAGATTGTGCGGCTAACGTTTCAGAATCACCAGGGCTCCCAGATGAATCAGTCGGCCTTTGTTGACAAGTCCAAGAATACTGTTACTTATCATGTAACTTCGCCAAGTAACCACACAACGGTGGTCTTGTTCGACAGCAAGAATGTGAGTGCAGCAGAGCAGGAGGGCTTTGCTTGGTTTTACCATTTCTTGGAGTGAAATGGGTGACTCTGCAATTATAAGAGTAAATGTCTCAGAGGAAAGTTTCAACTAAAATGTGTCTGATCGTTGTTGGTTTGAGAGCTAGGTGCAGACAAAGGGTTGGTGATCATCTGGTTTTTCTAACTGTCCTTTTCAGAGGCTTCAGGGATGCAGGTGTTGGCCCTTCATCCAGGCAGCCTGAGGCAGTAATACTTACTGTGTAGAGCACTGACTCTGTGATGCGCTGTTCCTCCCTGCACACCAGCTGCTTTTACACTAATCCTAGAGCTGCGGTGGCTTTGGAGCCAGCTGCTGTGCTGTACTGGAAAGCCATGCAGTTCGCACTCCCACCTAAGACGCAGCTTGAGTTCCAAGACTCTGTCCAAGATGGGGAGCTGTCCCATGTCATTACAACGATCCCCATTTTATCCCCTATCTTCCCTGCATCACTGACCACGCAACAAGGCCAGGACTCTGCAGCATGTCCTCGAGTGATGGAGACAAAGCGGTCTGCGTAGGGGACCAGGACCTTGGAACTCATGAGTTCTAATTCCAGTTTACACAGACTCCCATTCACAATCCCAGGGACCCCGCCTCCTTTCCTGTTCATCATTGCCCAGTCCCACCTCCCTTCCCAACAGCGATCACATGACACCCCATGGCAACTGCAGCAATTATTTGCTTGCAAAAGTATCAAAGCCCATTTAGTCCTTTCCTTTCTTCTAATGCAATTTAGCAGGTGAAAGGACAGCTTGCACACTGTCACCAGCTAGCTCTCTACAGGCAGCTTCCAACTGCTCCTTGCACCACAGTTGGAGAGCTACTGTTGTCTAAACCACTGCAAATTCCCATTGGTGAGCCACAGTCAGTGTCTAATAAATCTCCCCCCACCCCATTTCCAGGGCTATGTTCATTCCTGTCAAAAGGCAGCCACTCTGGCTGCTGCTTCGCAAAACAATGCAGGACACAGGGAAGACTTTCTATTAAGTGTTAGCTATAGATAAGCACCGCATACACGCCTGCTGTGTCAATGAAACATACACTGTTCTGTGTTGTGTTTTGCACAGGGCTATGTCTGCTATAAACCCGCAGATCAAAACGCATGTTACCTGCGGAAGATGGACGATTGGGACCTTGAGAACGTGCAGATATCTTTCAATCTATCTGAGCACAGGGTGAGCAGTTATATGATTCCTGCATAGGAGTAGCTGAACCGCTGGGGAAGGAACGGATACCAGTTTCCGAAAGACCCTCTAGAATCTTGTTAAATCTCCATTGCTGGGTGGATTTGTTTTCCTAATGAACATTTTTATACCTTGAACCAAGGTGACGCAAGTGAAGCTAAACAGAACCGCTAGCTCTTCCAGCTGTAAAGGAACTTTTTGGCATTTCTCCTTCAGAGAATAGTGCTGCTCAATTCTGCCTTGCACCGGTAGCCAGGTTGGATTGTGACAGAACAGTTCAAATGACACTGGAGGAAATGGGTGACTGACTTTATAGCGATTTAATATTTTTTGTACAAAACATAAGGAGGGGGTGGAAGGGCAAGACAGTGGTGTGCCAGGGGATATGAATAACTGGACTTTAACAAACCCCAGTCCCACTGTACTGGCTGGGCAGATTCTGTTACCTGCTAATAATAATTCTGGGGAGGAAGACACAAAGGAGGTTTTGTTAGCAAATCAACAGTGAAATAAGTTTTGAGTAATGATGTATAACAACCCGCTGAACAAAATGTTAATGGATTTAATAGAGGGGAAAGCCAGATTCTGTTTCAAGAAGACAGAGAGCCGTGTTTTTTGAATGTCAGAAAACAGATGCCAGGCTGTGCTGGATTTCCTTACTGTCTTGATAATGGGGGCTGCTTAACGCAGACTCCTCTTTTGCTTTCCTCACCCCTCTCCCTTGCTGGATAATAAGGACCATTTAGAATAAACTAACGGAGGAATGAGAGACCCCTGAGAACATCAACAAAATGCACCCAGGAGAGAGAACCCTTCAGCGAAAGCAGTGTTCTGGCTTGAAGGCCTCTGCAGGCTTGTTAAATGAAACTAAAGGAAGAGTGACAGCCCCAGAGGCAGCGCATCTGGTGGTCATAGCAGGCAAACAGCAGTCAGTCTGAGTTTTAGTCCTGTCTCTGCCAGACGCTCAGTATGGGGCCTCAAGATCTTAGCTGGATACTGTGGTGAGGGAGAGATTCTCACCTGTGTGTGCCCGTCATGTTCCCCATCTGTAAATAGGGATAGTGTGAGACTTCATTATTGTCTGTGAGGCACTGACAGATCCTTGGGTGGAAGGCAAAGGGAGATTCCCATGTGGTCTTTGCTGTTAATTTTAAAGTGACTCTTTCCCATGGGAGGCCTCAGAGTCAAAGTGGGAGACCTACATCCAAGCTCCCATCCCCTGAGTAGCGTCCTGGGAGGAGGGCAAGCCTCTTCCTGGGAAAACCCCTCCTGCCCCTCTCAGAAGGGTTCCACCCATCACTCATCCTGTCCTTCCTAGCCAGAAGGAAGGTCCCTGTGAGTGGGGAGATTGCACAGAGAGGTCTCTGTGCTTGTCACTAGGTTAGGGATTGCTCTTAGAGGGTCTACTAAACGACACTTTCTTTCCAGTTATAAGCCATGCTGTGATATTCCTTTCAGGTCAATCAGCTGCTGCTTCAGAATAATCAAACTAAGTACTACAAAGAGTTCCTGGGGATTCTGCCGGGGAGACAAGCAAATGCCAGAAGCTTGGGGGAAGCCATCCAAACCCTGTGCGAGCAGACTTCCATCTACTGGGTCAGGAAAGGGGATGGTAAGTTAGAGGAACTACCCTTCAAAGGAGGGGAGCAGTCATTGCTTCTGAGGTGAGGATCATGGAATCAGCTGGGACCTTGGGGAAATTATGGGCAAAGTGGGGTTCAGACGTGTCATATGTGGAGATGAGAGATACTGTGAGTGACACGAGTGCAGGTTATCACTGCTGCTGGTTTGACAGCCCTGGCACGTGAAATGGTCTCTGCCTCCTCAGACAGACATGGGGCTGTGCTAGTGCAAACTTCCCCATCTTAGTGTGATAACAAACATTAACTCTGCTGAGCTCGATCTCCAGGACCATTTGATATTGGCCACTTTGCTCAGACTTTTAACAAGGGGGCCAGCTGTGATGGCTTCTGTAACATGGACAAGGCACTGTCCTCAGATCCAACTACTCATACCGCACTAGTCACTGCACGGTTGTTAGATGCTAACGACTTCCAGCCACATCAAGCTGGCTTGGTATTAAACTAGTGAGGAACGGCTGCATCTCATTTCCCCTGGCTTGAGCCACTCCGCATGCCCCAGGTGGAGTGGAATAAAAACAAATAATGACCATTCCAGGGAGCCACTGCACCACCTCACTGGCTTTGGCAGTTTAATATTCACCATCTCTTCTCTCCCCTCCAAAGTGATCCATAGAAGAGCTCGTTCTGTTTTAACGGAGCTCTTTGAGGACACAGAGCTAGGAAGACCTTTACCCACAGGTTTCCCATGTGTCACTTTCCAAAGGGGCAGCATTCCTACACAGGGAGGATTTGCGACAGGCCAAGCTCTTCTTTCTGTTCATTTTATTTATTATTTATTTATTTGCAGGCCCTAGAAAGAAGCGGCTCATTTACCTATGTATTGACATCTGTTTTCCAAGCAATGTTTGCTTGTCTGTCTGCTTTTATTACCTTCCTGATTAAGCCCTGCTCTAAGGGGACTGACTCCCTCCGCCACTTCTCTTTGTACTTGAATTTAAATCCTGAAAAACCTCTGATTTAAATAAGTTAATGTCTAAGTTATTCAGATAACTTCCATAGAAAAGACTCCAACCCTGATTTCATGATGCAATTTGAGAGGTTGGGAAAATGCCAGAAGGGTCAGAAGGGTTCCAATTAAACAGGACTATTTCCAAAAACATGTTGCAGCTCTGTCAATATATATATACACGTTTAATTTACAACCCTATGCCTGGGCTGTGCCCTCTAGACATGCATATAGAGTAATTACATCACACAGGCAGGGGACAGGCTCGGCTTGGGGCTACATGTACAAGTGTTCAACAAAACAGATTTTGTTTTGAATCAGTTAACATGGTTTTTGTCTAAAATTCTCCTGCTAAATATGTGCAATTGATTTAAATAAAGTGACTCCAAAATGAGGAAATGGTTGTTGCTCCTCTGCTCCCCTTTCAAAACAATTCATTCCATCTTCCACTCGAGAAGTTGCTCGCTTCTTCCCCTCTGCATAGAGGAACCCCCAGAGACTTTCGCTGCACTGTCAGTGGTGCAGAGGCCATATGGGGGCTCATCGAGCTGCACTGTCCCCACCTTCCCTGCACTTAAAGGGGCTGAGTAAAATGCCTCTGAGTTGGGCACCCTGTTCAACTACGTTTCAGTCTGTTCCCAGTGAGGAAAAGGGGGCAGTTTCCTTTCACTCTAAGGAAATGTTACAGGCAATGCTTTATTCTAACAAAAAACGGGCATCCGAAGCCAAGTCCGTTAATCAGGGTACTTGGTGCATTAAACGATCAGGCACTTACAAAGCAGCACCTACGCCCAGCTCCTTTATTTTCTCTCTCTCCTTACCCCTGCTCTAGTCACACCACTGCACATTCCAAACCCACCTATCTGAAGGAACGATCCTTAAGAGCAGACATCCATCCATCCATCCATCCAGCAGGGTTGGGTAGCACTGCTACAACTAACAGAAAATCCACAGGCAACCCCAACAGCTGGAGGCTTATTCAATACTGCAGAAGTCTCAATGCAAGACCGTGCCTTCCTGCCCCAACTATGATGTAAAAATCAAGTACACGCTGCCAGATGATGTTTACTGGTCCTCTTTGACTTGAACAAGATACAGTGTCACAAGGGCAATCTCCAGCTGCTTCCATTGCATTTTGAAACAGTAATGGGAGATGTCATGCTGCTGACTGACTGACAGCCCTGGAGAGTGAAGGTCTCTCTCTGTCCGCAAAGGCACTGCAGGGCCAGCTTCCCTCACAACCTGCCTCAGCCCTGAGCTGCAGGGATGCTCTGTAGCAGTAAGAGGAATTCAGTCTCCATGGCCTATCCAGTCCTTTGCCTTGCTGCTGAAATTGAATGAGGAGACCAATTAGTGCCAAATGTGATGGATGTTTGTGGGTTTGGCTGTGCATCCACTAGGATTTGGACTGAGCGCATCAGCCTATTTCCCACAGGCCCTGAACACCCACCTGCACAGAACCGCTTCCAGTTGCTAACTACCTGAGCTGGATGTGAACAGACAAAGTGGAGGTGAAAGGTGCTGTGTCCCACTCCCACCCAGGACCCCTCTCAACTTAAGATTACTTCAGTTTTGCTTTGCTTAAAGCTGAAGGCTGTTCTCATTCCAGGCTGAATACTGCTTCTGCTGAAGATTCAACAGTCTCCTATCAGAGACGGGGGGAGGTTACAAATGTATGTTACACATACTCTAGATAGGATACTTGTCAGGAGAAGGCAACTGAATGAGCAGTGGTCCCTTCTCTCCAACATGCGCACGTTATCCCAACACGCTATCGTTGAAAGCGAGGCAGACGACTGCTTTCTGGTGGCCACTGTATTCCCTCTTGATCTCGCCTGTCTCCACACACCAAAGCCTGGCCAAGTTATCTGAGGAGGCTGGAAGGGGAAGTGAAGAGATATTGACCATAAGGAAATTTCACACTTGTGCCTGTTTTTTCTTGCAAACATCCTTGGAAATATGTACTGCAGTGTTCCATACAGCATGGAATACTCACAGACAGCGCTTTGAAAATACTAAAATAGCCACACACCTTTCAGGCTACCTCCTTACCACATGGAAAAACAATGCACATTAGGCTTATATTAAAGAGACAAAGCGGGGGAGGCGGTATCTTTTATTGAACTAACTTCTGTTGGGGACAGAGACGCTTTCAAGCTACACAGAGCTCTCCTTCCAGTCTAAAAGAGGTCAAGTCCAGACTTGAGGAGGAGCTCTGTATAAGCTAGAAAGCTTGTCTCTTTCACCAACAGAAGTCAGTCCAATAACATACTACCTTACCCACCGTGTCTCTTTAATATCCTGGGACCAACACAGCTCCAACACCAGACCAAACATGAGCCGTATCTCTGATTAAAACAAGATGCAATAGTAAAAATAGCTAAGAGAATTAGTCAATTATATGATATAGGGGAAGAGCGTATGTGTGATGGATCACAGGCTTTCTGTGCGGGGGGGAGGAAGGGATCCTCCCTTTCTTTGGACCCGATGCATTTGGCATGAATGGGCGAAGTCTGCTGCTTTGAAGCATTGTGAATTGGCAGCACCTCAAGCTAGAGAGGTCAACAAATCCTGTGATGCTATACAGGCCTCCCTGCCTCCAAGGGATTCTTGGGCTATCTGGCCAGTGACACATGTCTTACCAGTGACAATATACTGAGAGTCCCCAGAAAACGCGCAGTCCCACATCCAGCCACGGGAGGTTTCTCCTGGATTGTTACTCTTAATGCTCAGCTCTGTCATTAGAGAGAAGTTTGAAGTCCTCCAGATCTTACATGTCTGGTCTGCAGAACAGGTAGCTAAGAGCCTGGGAGGGAAAGGGGAGAGAGACATGTGTACATGTTTATGATTTGGTGCTATGCTTCTAAATGACTCACTAAGCTGGTTCTGAACTGGCAATGAACTGATGAAGCATGGCATGCTGGGGCCGGCAATCTTCACAGGCTGTTTCCCCAACCCAGTATTAGAGGACAACGGTCGCCATCAGCCCTCCTTAATGCAAGGTAAATGGGTAGAGAGAGAGATTTGCACTCTCAGAGAGGTCAGTAAATCAGGTCTCTGGTGTAAATGCGGCTCTGGTTCTCCCAACCATAAAAAGGATTGAAAGTTCCCAGAGCACTTCTGAGATCATTAAGCAAAACCAGGGAAATAAGCGACAGCAGTCCAACTGATAACTCAGCTGCTTCCTGAGCCACACTCTTGGGCAGCTGGAACTCTGCTATGCAGCCAGCATTATGTCAACAGCTGGGGCACAGCCTGCTACCTGACTTGAAAGGGCACTTTTGTTTTAGCCACCAGTAAATAGCTAAGCTGGCAAGACACTCACGTGGAATCAGGGCTGAACTTGCACTGAAGGGCATAGCGGTTGTGTGCTGGAATTTTGGTCTTGGGGATTAGTTGAGTTACCTCCTCTCCAATGCCACCCGTTAAATTCCAGACATAACAATTGCCCTACGAAGAGAGAGAGACATTATTACTGCAAGAGATCAGGAGAGATTTAAGAACCACCCCCGTTGATCTTTATATCCAAGTACTCACCACCTCCTGCTCCATGATACAGCGAACTTTGCACATCAGACACACACACAGAAGCAAAGTGTTGCTATGCAAAGGCAGGCTGACTTCTAATGCGTTGCTGCAGCAGTGACAATTCACATGGTCTTTCTCTAGCTGTACTTACCGAACTGTTGACAGCTGCCATGTAACTGGCATCTGGGTCAATATGAACTGAATTGACAGAAACTTCAGGCTCTGGAATGAGTTGTTCATTGTGGTCTGTTTTCAGGTCCCAGATGTGAATGGCACCACTCTGATCACCTACAATTAGTTCAGCCTGCAAGAAACAAACAAATTCTCCATAATGCTCAAACACCAACTGGGGTAAATGTCCGTGTTTAGCATACCCAAGAAAAAATGCATCAAATGCAGCTGCCACTCTCGTTTAAGAAGTCTAGATTTTTCTATTCTATCCACTTATTCATTAACATAGCAATCCTTTAGATTTCCATCTCGCTGTACAAACGGTAACTAGTTAATCCCAGCTGCACGCTGCAAGGTAGAGAAATATTATCCTCATGTTACAGATGGGAAACTGAGGCAGAAAGATTAAGGCCTACATTTTCACAAGTGTCTGTTAATTTTCTGCACCCACCTACAGACATCTAGAACCTGATTTTCAGAAGCACTGAGCGCCTACACCTCTAGCTGAAGTCCATTTCAGCACCTCTGAAAAAATCAGGCTCTAGAGGTCCAGGTCGGCACCGAAAATTGAAGCACTCAAAATTAGTGAATACTTTTCAAACTGTGGGCCTAAATGATCTTCTCAGGGTCACAAGTCACTATAGGATTTGTTATGCTGGATCAGATCACTGGTCAATCTAGTCTCCTATTCTGTGTTCAACAGTGAGCAACAACTATTGCTTCTGAGACAGATGACCACTGCCTATAATGTAATTAGCCCAGGGGGCAGAGCAATAATTTCTCCCTGATATCTCCAGTCATCAGCTTCCACCCTTAGCCATGAAATTTGATTGCCCCAAATGTTAGAACAGGTCATTAGATTATCCAGGCCTCTATTATGTCTATCTATCTATCTCCAGAACCTGAGTCTATTACATCCTGTGGCAGTGAGTTACACAGGTTGATGACACTATATGAATAAGTATTTCCTTCTCATTGTGCTAATTTACTCTGATTTGCTCTTGAACTAATGTCCTTCTTACAGCACTGTAGTGTTCTGCTTAGCTATGTTTTCAAATGCAAAAATTGTGTACAATATTGGACGCTAATATAAAACTTTCCATTTTCAAGCACTGTCACTGTATGAACAGTATTAATTAGGTGAAGGTCATCACTGATATAATCCAAAATTCAGCTCTTGCAAAATGAAGCTTTTACAAAGCCAAACATTGTCAGGCTTTTCCACAAGTAATAGAGCTGAACAATCAACAAAGAGAAATCTAAAACCATAAGACTCAACACAAAGTACTCATAACACTTCCTGGGACTGACACAGAAGCAGTCTGATATTTCACATATCTTGGCAGCACTGTAAGTATTAAAGGTGGAGCAAGTGAAGACATTAAACCTAGAACAGCAAAAACCAAACATGCCTTTGTAACTCTAAAGCCCATCTGGAGAAACTGAAACCTTGCGCTACAAACTAAACTTAAATATTTGATCATCATTGTAAAGTTGATCTTATTATATGGTGCTGAAACTTGGAGATTTTTTAAGATCTAAACTCCAAGTTTTCACAGTGAGTGGCCTTAGATACATCCTCAATATCAGATGGGCAGAAAAAATTACAAGCCAAGAACTCTGGAGAAAGATGAAACAGAAACAGATTGAACAGGAACATACAGAACAAAAATTGAGATTATCAGTACACCCATGGCGAAAGATCTGAATAACAAAAGACAGACACTGGATTGGAACCCCGGGCCAGAGGCGACAAGGTAGAGACCAAGGATAACATGAGAATGCACAACAGAAGCAGAACTGAAAGCTATCAAAATGACATGGGAAAAGCTAAGACTGAAGGAGGAGACCAGCAAAGAAGGCCCTATGTTCCACGTGGAACACAGAGGCATAAACATAAGGAGGCCAAGGAAGTGTTTGCTGGGGGAGGGGGGAGAGATAGCTCAGTGGTTGAGCCTTGGTTGTGAGTTCAATCCTTGAGGGGTCATTTAGGGATCGGGGAGGGGGAAGAAAACAAACAAAAAAACAACCAACCACCACCACACAGTCAGGGACAGTACTTGGTCCTGCTAGTGAAGGTCCCTTTCAAGGTCCCTTCCAGCTCTATGAGATATTTTATATGTCTGTGATTTTCACCTCTAAAATGACAATGGTTTATTTTTCAAGACAAACCTTTCATTGCAATGTTTGCAACTCAAACATTGGAGCCTTGAGCTTGTAGATAATATGGAATTGATTTAACATGGATTATCAAAATAGAAGTGAAATCAAAAGGTCTACTTGCATTGCCTCAGCAGAGTGAAATACAAAATTTTAAGAAAAAGCCCACATACATTTTCCTTATTGCAGGACGAATTTAGGAGGAATCAGCCCACTAAGAGCTACAGTGTTAAACATGTTTAATGTGCAAGTCAAAAGTTTTAAGCCTCCACTAGCAGAAATATGTAATTTTTAAACAGGATTTTTAAATCAGCCACCAAAATATCCTTGAAAGAATCCAATAGGCAATCTGAGTAAGAATGAAAAAATGAAAAGGTTCTGAGCACCTTTTTTATTTGCTGCATGAGGAATGTTTTGCTTTCATAACAGAGTGAAGAACATTTCCAGGGAGCAGGGCGCCTGTGTCTCAGTTGAGCAGATCAGAATTAACAAATAGACGCCATGCACAGTACACCAAGAAGTGGATCTGCAGCAACAAATGGCAGTATTGCTTACGTAACAATCCTGCACTATGATGCCTATTCAGTAATGCCACCTAGTGCTCAGAGAAGCACTGAACAATCATAGAAGTAACTCATCTACCATACTTGCAAAAATTCACTCTTCATGGAGACGGGTCATTATCTGGCTCAAAAGTACGATAATATCCTTGACCACCCTTTGTAGCAACCCCAGCATCTAGTAGTCAGAACAGGGGTTGGACATCAAGACTAGCGAGTGCTAATCCTGTCTCTGCCTTTGATTAGCTTTATAGTCTTCAACAAATCACCTTATTTCAGTGTCTCAGGGCTTGCCTACACGAAACACACTACACTGGCACAGCTGTGCCGCTGTAGCACCTCAGTGCAGACATTACCTGCAGCAACAGGAGGGGTTCTCTCGTCCATGTAGGTATTCCACCTCACAGAGAAGCGGTAGCTAGGTTGATGGAAAAATTCTTCTGTCAACCTAGCGCTATCTACCCAGGGACTTAGGTCGGCTTGATGCCACTCAGGGGTGTGGATTTTTCACATCTCCCACTACCATAGTTAAACCAATCTAATTTTCTAGTGTAGACCAGGCTATATTTTCTTTGTCTCAGGTGCTGGGAGGCTGCATAGTTTGTAAAGCACTCTACTATCCTTCAACAGAAAGAGTGGAAGGTATTACATTAATTACAACAGTTGGGGAACTCAGATCTTGCTGACACTAATTACCTGACTCACACAGCCAGCCAGGAAGCCCTCAGCTTTATAAACAGTGGAGAAAATATTGTCATATACAAGAGCATTTGCTGTAATAACTGCCAACATAAAATGATGTAATACATCAGATTTTAAACGAGGAGAACATCTGTAAAACCTTCCTTGAGCAAAAATAAGTCTGGTAGGTGCAAAAGAGACTGTGTTTACCTGGTTGGGATGCAAGCAGACACAATTAATAGGAGCATTCACTTGGAAAATGCGTTGGCACTGAAGGTTACGTGATCTGGCAACAAAGTGAACACAAACAAGAAGTCAGATGAGATGAGAGTTTACACTAAGATCTTCCATTTCTTTTATTTGCTTTGTGGCCTTGCACAAGTCACCTTACTTCTGGGTCTTAGGGTTGTCTACACTTAACACTGCAGTGGTGGTTACCCACAGCAACTGTTTGACAGCACATACCAACACTAAACAATAGCTTTGAGCAGGATGTGAAGAATCCTATTTCCAACTGAAACTTCAGAAGAGATTTTAGGGAGACACAATGTAATTACTGAGACACAGAGACCCTTTGGCAAAAGGTCCCCTATTCTTTGTAAACAACTCTCACCTCACACCTGACAAACTCATTACACCAAACATGTCATACAGGATATTTATCCATAGTAATGTGTAAGGTACCTACCAAAAGCTCATAACTTGTCTAGATTCACAATCACTGTGAGATGTATATACAGGTAATGTTTAAGGAATAATATTGAAAATATGCTTTATAGACTTGGAGCAAAACTTAGTCACCGGGGTAACAGGTATCAGTGATGGTGCATTCAGGCAGGAGTGAGCTGTCACCCAGCCATTTAGTTGGTGATGCAGTGCAAGTTTCAACTGCTTAACCTTGCCAATACCAAGACTTTCAATGGAAAAACATCAGAGACAACTGCAATCAATCAAACTCTCTGGAAGGTAAAAAAGGAACATTATAACATGAGGTTTTCCCTGCCTATGAACAGAAACAAAAGACTATCTCAGTATAGTCCAGAGGAGGGAAAGGTCCTCGGTATCCTTTCACTGAGGAGACATCTTGAGGAGTAGGGATGTTCTCATGAAAAATTGGATCCTATTTCTTTGTGAAACCAACTAGCTCTGCCAGACTAAACTTACGGGGCAAAGCCTACTTTATCAGAGAGGAAAGGGACCTATTCATATGTCTAGACCCAAGCTCACACTTTACGCCTTTGTTTTGTTTTGTAAAGCATTTGTTTCTACCACTCTCTCGTTTCTAGTTAAATCTTTGTTCTTTCTTACAGTAAAACAAAGATAGGTTTATGTAAGTGCTGTGTGGCTTACAGGAGCAGAGGTTTAAGGTAAAACTGGGGCACACTGCTCCTTTGCGGGCAGAGGATCTGGGATTTCTTGAGTAGCCAGTGTCAAGAGCTGGAGAGCACAGAAAAACGATTAAAAGAAACTCAGTGACTGGGATGCACCTACAATTAACTTGCAAGACATAGCCCAGAGGAGAGAGCTCGAGTCACTAAAAGGCTGGTGGTGTGAGGGAGCTGATCCCCACCCAGGCACAGGTAAGACTCCCTCACTCTGGGGGCAGAAGATAACAGAGTAACTCTCAGTATGGGAACCCCAAGAACTGTCTCAGTTACCCAAACTAGAATTAACCCAGAACACTAGGGTTAACACTCACTCCTCTCTTGTTAAAGGTACTCTGGAATCTCTAATGATTAAAACTGGCCAGGACCTTCCAAATAAGGCATCTCCACGGCATCATTACTGGTTCAATATTGATTCTGGGAAAAGACCGCTACCTCTTTGTGTTCTTATGTTCTCCTGAATCCCCAGTGCAACTTCATGTGGCACCTGGCATTTCCCTGGAGGTCTCCCATCCAAGTTCTGACCAGTGTCAGCCTTGCTTAGCCTAGGAGATTTTCATAAGCTCAAAGTCCACGGGCGTTTATGGAAACCTCAACTCCCTTAGGAGTATTGTCCCAAGTCACCCAGCACAGGAAGATGAGCTGGCATTGGCGATTACCTCAGGTCCCATATCCTAGCCATACAGTCTTCTCCTCCTGTGTACATCCAACGACCATCTTCGTGGAATCCAACGGAAGTGATGTTCTTACTTACGCCATCATAATTAATGACAGGGTTGGGGTTATTAGAGTTCAGATCATACATTCGAATGTGCTGGTAACCTGGGCGACAGAAATATGAACACTAATAGTCTTGTCTCAGAAAACTGCCAAAGCCCTATTCCACAACCTCATTTTGGGGCCACTAAAACACGGTAAAGGCAAATTTCACCATTTCACTCACCTCAACAGTTGGCATTTCTGAGCCTATGGTTGGTGGTCAACTGGTAATGAAAGGTGAATCATGTGCACTAGGGCTAAATTACAACAAGGGTACTGGGGACCACCAATATCAGAGGCTGTAGAACAGTTTCCACTCTACAGGCATGAGAAAGGGTGGGGAGAAGCCCATCAGCAAGACTCACCTGCAGCAGCAATCATGCTGCGGTCTGGGGTGATCTCCAGAGCATTTACTTGCTAGCAGCACTGGTTAAGGTTAACAAAGAGAGCAATTAGCTGTCAAGTAGAACAAAAGTGTTATCTTAAATTCACACTGCCCTTAGAAAAGTAAGGTTAACAAGGACTTTCTGACCGGTGGACCTTTCTTTAGGGATTATCTATTTTGGAAAAGGGGCACTTTAACATACTATGATGTGGCAGGAGATTTTCAAGTCGAATTCTCTTGTTTAGACCTTTAGTCTGACACTGACTCTGTTTCAAACATGTTTATTTAAAAGGTGAGACACAAAAAAAGTCAGCTCCTCAGACATAGCATAGTTAGATGTTAGTGCAGCTTCATTTAAGCTGAACATCCTTCACAGTTTAAAAACAACACAGGACTCCTAACCACTATACTCTACTTTTGACAGAGCTGTCTTTTCAAATTCTGGATTTTCATTTAATGTTGACAGCATTAAAATGAGATTCAGTACAGAAGCAGTAAACTAGCTCTTCATTTTGGTTCAAAAATCTGTCAGAAAGTGTATCCAGTGTTGAAGAGTTAGAAAGATTTGTAGGGGAGGCCAAACATGGAAAGCATCAATGGTGCTGTTTTCTTACAGGCACGGACCAATTCCTGCTTATTACATTTATTTGTGTATGCGGTGGGATCCGGGAGGCTACTCTTCATTGATTGCAAAGCCCTTTTCCTAAGATGTTATATATTCATGCTTTTACTACCTCATTTTTGCCCTTTGTCAAACACTAGTATTTATTTACCCTTTGCTGTTTCTACAGAAGCACAAAGCAGCACAGTTGGGTTTGTCTGCGTCATCTGTGGAGTAACATAACGTAGGATGCCATGAGGCATTTGCACTATTCTAGGAATAGTGGAGTTTTAGCTTACTGACTTTGCCTGGTCATGAGGGGGAGAAAATTGCCCAGTTTCTGTAGGTCCTACAATTTTCTTTTTCTTTTTATAAAGCAAGCCTGCAACAGATAAGAAAAAATTCTCTGTGTTCCCCCTGAATCCGCTCCCCACCAAACTAATGCATAACAATGTTAGACAAGCCATTGTCTCATCATATTTTGGCACCTCATGTAGCAATTTCTGGGTTGTGGGCAGAGGGTGGAAGAGTTCCACCACTCCCCCGCCAAATCTGACTGCTGTTTTAGAAAGCATCTCTCAAGCGAAACACAAAGCCTGCCTCTGCTATGGCCACACCCTAGCATTTCAGATAGCACAGTGTGAATGTGTGCTGAGTGCACAGAAAGATACACAGATAGAAGACAGCATGGTTTCCCAGCCTTAAAGAGTGTCTAAGGACTAACGGAAGCCTGGGTTGAAGTTTGGGTCAAGTGTCTGATCTGGGGACCATTTCAGGGTCAGTCCATAAGACAGAGGTGGAGCGAGGAGCGCTCTAAAGAGATGGGCTGAGGAATATACAGGTTTACTTAGGGCCAAGGCACTACAAGAAAAGTTCCCAGTGACTGCGGCAGGGCCAGGTCTGTCTCCGCACCCGCCCTGGAGGGCGCGGTGCTGCGGGGTGCCAGGCTGGCAACCAGAACCCCGTGTCGCAGGCCGAGGCTGCCAGCCTGGCCGGGCAGAGGCGAGCCGCGGGCGCACCCTCCGGGGGGAAGGATACAGAGTCCTGGTGCTGGACCGTGCGGGTGCAAATGCCGCTGTGCGCCTGCCAGAACCGGACCGTGTGGTCGTAGCCCGCCGTGGCCAGGATCACCGGGTCGCTGCCCACCGTGCCCTGCGCCGCGTTCATGGCTGACACCTGTGCGGGGAAGGAGCAGAGCGGTGAGAGCCAGGCCCCCCCGCGCCCCTCCCGGCCGCACGGGGGCGCAGTTCGGGGACACCTGGCCCGGCGTGGGCTGCCCCTGGCACTGCCGCCTGGCGCGCCCATCACGGCGCTCGAGCGCCCCCGGCCCGGCCGCTCCCAGCGGGGGGGCCCGGGGATGGAGGCTGGGGGAGGGGCCGAGGGGGTGGTCCCGGGGCGAGCGCCCCGTTACCTGCAAGGCCCCTCAGGAGGACCGGGCTGGAGAAAGAACGCCGTGCCGCGGCGCATGCGCAGAGCGAGCAACACTCCCCGCAGGAGGGGACGCGCATGCGCAGAGTAGCGTCGCTTGTCAGGAAAGGAACAAGAGGAGCGACGCGCCTGCGCACAGGCATTCTCGGAGTCCTGTAGGACGCGGCAGCGCATGCGCACAGTGCAGTTCTCTGTCACTACCTCAACGGGGCGATACCATGTGAGGGAGGTGGGGCGAGACCACCAACAAGCCGGGAGGGAGATGAGGAATGGGCCCTGTGCTCGTGGTGGGAAGCAGACTCCGGTCCATGCCTTGCTGGCCCACGTGTCCCCAAGAGGGGGCGCTAGAGAGAGACTCCGGCTCAGCGCGCTGCCCTGCAGGGCTCGTCGCTCCCTGCATGGGGGTTGCCCCTGGGCAGTGCCTGGGGTGCAGTGCCCAGAGCCAGGGGGTCCTGCCCTGCCCTGGCCCGGCCCGCTGCCATCGCCAGCCCCAGTGTGCAGAACCCCAGATGCTGCAAGGAGCACGTGAGAATTAGTAATAACAACACCAGGCTCTTTCCATCAGCTCCCTGGGGTTGGAGCATTTGGGGATCACATGCTCCAGCTTTTTTCCACAACCAGAAGGGCTAGAATCGCCCCTTTCCTAAATGGAAGCGCGGGTTGTTATTAATACTAATTATTTGTAGCCCCTTAGCACCTCGGAGCCCCAGGCGTGGAGCAGGACCCACCTGTGCCAGGTGCTGCGCAGACAGGGAACACAAAGATGGTCCCTGCCCCAAAGAGCTTCCAATCTATGTATAAGGCAGGAGACTAGAGCTCGAGACAGACGGGAGGAAAAGGAAACAGGTCAGCATGCTAGGCTGTGGTCTCTTGGCTAGTCACCTGCCTTCAGGAGTTGCCGCTTTCAGAAATGTCCAGATATCTGAAGACTCGTGATAAATTTGTGGGAATTGGCAAGTGCCACCTTTGCCACCCCGGCCCTATGCAGGAGAGTGGCTTAGTTCAGATTCCGTCCAGCAGAGGGCAATGGTGCCCCACCGGTTTCTCACCACTAGTTCTGCATCCCTGCTGAAGGCCCACAGGAAAGGGGTGTGTTGCACCTGCTGGCTCATCACACTAGGTGCTGTTTGCCGGAGGGAGAGGATCTAGCCAACGAAGGGCACTGGCTCACGCTGGAGCAGCCCTATCCATTTTGCTAGCCAGGGCAGAAAACATTTTGGAAGAAGAAAGAAAGAACCGAAGTGGCACAGCACTCCTCAGAAGCTGGTGCCCAGAGCAACTGTCCAGCTCACCTTCCCCTCCAACTGGCCCTGGTGTCAGTTCAGCTGAGAGCTTCATAATGCTTAAGAGAACAGGAAAAGGGAGTCTTTCCAGACCTCAGATGGGACTAGGCTGGTGGTGAATGAGCAAGGGCAGCAGGCAAAGCTGAGAGGCAGGCAGGGAAGCAGCCAGCACACAGGATGTGTGCAACAGCAGCATTGGGCAGAGAAGTTCCAAGGAGACCACGGACAGAAGAACTGGGCTCTGGACAGCTGGCCCTGGAGGCCAGAGGCTTGATTGCCTCTGGGAGAGTGATACAGAGTGTAGGTTGTAGCCCACCTATGAAGCCTGGGGAATCCTACCTTATACCCCCTACTGGTGCCCCCAAGGGGTTGCATTAGGAAGTGTTGGGTAGATCTGTTGCACAAGCGTTGAAGTCCTTGTGTCTAGGATATTTTATCTGTTATTTCTTGCATCGCTATTGAAATATTCAGTGTATTTGAAATGAGTGAGTGTTGCTAGGGACCCATCAGTGGTCTAGGAAGCCTTGTGCATGGGGTGCCTGTGACACTTGTGGCACATCAAGCGTGGTGACAGACACCTAGAGGCAACAGGTGCATCATAACCCACATAGTAGGGGACACCTTGCAGTAGGGTCCACTACAGGGTGTTCAATAGCTCTGAGATTTCCAGGGAGAAATTCAGTGAAGAGAATGAATCCGGTGACTTAAACCTTCTTTCTGCACTGTTATTTTCTTGTGCCCCTTGGCAGCTGCAATGCTTTTAGTGCTTTGTGCCTATGGGTACTTCTTAGCTCAATACAAAGCTGAGATGCCAGTTCATGAGATAGTGCATAATTTATAGGAAGACTTGACCTTTCCCCTGCTGGTTCCATTTCCTTTTTGTAGAAGTAGAATATTTCCCCTTCACTGCAGGTGTTAAAATAAAAGCCCCTGTTTAACTCTCTTAAACACTCTCACCCTTGTATAATGCCTTACACCTTCTCTGATCAAAGCCCCTAATTTACCTGGCTGGTTTGAATCCTTCTAGTAAATGTATTAACCCTGACTGAAAACACAGAGGGCAGGCTCCCCCAGCAGATGCTGACTGCATTGATGTGCTTTTAATATTCTCCAATAAGAAGACAGTAAAGAGAGGTTTGTGGGAGAGCTTTCAGTCTCTGCATGTTACTGTCATTCATCCAGCAGGGTGAGAGTTCCCCGTAAACCTTGTATTGCTCCAGTTCTTTATTTTCCATTGGCACATTTGAACTGCTGAAATGGAGAGCGCGCTTTAAATGGGAGTGAAGAATGATAGTGCAGGCAGTGTTATGATTAACAGCTCTTTTCTTTTAAACCAGAGAGGAGATTAAGCTGATAAGAACAGACACTACACTTTGATCTTAGCTCTATTACAACTTGGGCAAAGCCCAAGGGAAACATTAATTTATCTCAAGGGTGACTTTGTTCTCCTGAGAGTTTCTTGTTGACTTTCGTGTTTAAAGCGTCTATACAAAACCACAATGATACAGGTAGTACAGCATTAACCGAAAATTAAAGCTATATTTGGATAAAATACATTTAGTTAATAACACAAAGGTCAAAGAGGGCTTATGAGAGGTTGGCTAATAATACTGCCAACACATGTCCACTTTAATATTTTTAATGATTTCATTCTGGCCAGGGTCACGGCGTTTGGGATTTGCTTTCTGCAGATACTCATGTGGCTGAGTTTTACTAGCACAAATGTGTGTGGAAAGCACATTTCAGAATCATTTGTGCAAAGATTGGTAGAAATTACATTTTACATTCACACACACAAGTATCTATGCTAGAACAGAGGGAGGATGGTTCAGTGGTTAGGGCATGCTGCTAGCTTTGGACTCAGGAAACCTCAGTTCAATTTCCTTTGCTACCACAGATGTCCTGTGTGACCTTGGGCAAGTCACTTAGCTTTCAAGTTTATTTCAGTCGGCGTTAAGGACCTAGATACGTTTGAGGATCTGGGCCATGGTCTCCCTGTGCATCACCCCCCCCTCTGGAAAATGAGCTTTATGTTACTGCTGTGCCCCCTGGGGGGTTGTAAGAGTAAGTACCTTCAAATTGTGAGATGGTTCGTTACGAGGGGGCTATATAAATATCTTCACTGGAACTGCTTCCATACTCATCCCATTAAAGCACAGCAGCAGGTCAATTATCTCACCAGTCGCAGCTAACCAGCATAGCTCAAGTAGCAAAAAATAGCATACAATAAAATAATCATAGCAATCCGCACATAGAGTAAAAACAAGAAAAGAGAGTCTCTTACATCTGAGGATATTGTGAACTCCTCACAGATGTTTCATGCACAGAAAAGGAGGCTAATTCATCATCATTTATGTCGTATGTTAAGAATAATTCACTCAGCTCACAGTATTGCACATATTCATTTATACTGAAATCACAGACTGCTCATAAAAGGGAGAGTTCATGTGGTAATTGTTATACAAACTTTCCTTACACGGCTCTACTGATACGCTTCGGTCATGCCCTGCACACTCCCTGCTCTCCTGAGAAGAGATTTGTTGATAAATTCATGGTGAGTGTTTTTGTGACGTGCAGGAACTAGGACTGGGCTCAGCTAATGCATTTTCACCTGTAGGGTAGACTAAAACTGGAACTTATGTCTCCAGGTGGAAAATGCTTGTGCACCATCCTGCTGGCCAGACCTGATTTAACCATCCATTTTCCATTTCAGGAACTTTATTTGCATGGGAAAGGAACATGTGCTGTCAGCACTAATCCATCATGTCTGGGTGCCCATAGCAGGGCTGTGTGGGCCTGTCTCTCCTGTATGGCCCATAGGTGACTCGGGCTACTGAGTGTTAGGACACTGTATCTTCTGCCTAAGTATGTGCACTTTCTCTCCCTCAGCCAGGGCTGCCCAGAGGAGGGGAGCAAGTGGGGCAATTTGCCCCAGGCCTCACAGGGGCCCCCATGAGAGTATAGCATTATATAAAAGCAGCAGAGAATCCTGTGGCACCTTATAGACTAACAGACATTTTGGAGCTCCAAAACGTCTGTTAGTCTATAAGGTGCCACAGGATTCTCTGCTGCTTTTACAGATCCAGACTAACACGGCTACCCCTCTGATACTTAGCATTATATAGTATCGCAACTTTTTTTATGGAGGGGGCCCCCAAAATTGCTTTGCCCCAGGCCCCCTGAATCCTCTGGGCAGCCCTGCCCTCAGCTCTCCTGGCTCCTCATGCTCCTTGATGCGCCTACCCTCCCTCTCTTGTATTTCTTTGCACAGGGGTGACTTTAGAGTCCTGCACTTCTGCAGTCCCCTCAAAATACTCACACCCAGCCACCCCTAATTCCTCATCCGCCTCCCTCTCTCAGGCCATTGGGATGGGGCAGAGACTGAGCTCCCTATCTGCCCTTCTCTGCCCTTGCTTGGAAAGTGGCATGTCAGCTTCACCTCCTCTAGCTTCCCACACCAGAGCCTCTGGCACGTCACAAACTGGTGATGGATGAGGGGGCCAAAGGGGGTCTCAGGCAGGGAGAAGGCAGATTGGGGCAGGGAGAAGGTGGCCCTGGGGAGGGAGATGACTGGGTCCCTCCTCATGTCAGGTTGCACAAAGTCCTGCAAGGCCCAGCTCCAGCCCTGCCTTTGCCAGTCAGGAGGTATATTTACCCGTGGGGGTATAAATCAGGGGACGGGGAGGCTAGTGATGGGCCGCACATGGCTGCCCCCACCCCTCCCAAGATCTGCACCAGCAATGCCAGCAAAGGGAACTCAGTGCAGGGCATGTTAAACAGCCCTGCAGCGCCCCGCCTGCACCAGTGCACGGCAGTGCTGGAGGCACTCGTGCCCCAAAGCCCCCTGCACGCACCCCGCTGCATGCACCCCCATGATCCCATATACCTACCTTCCTGGATACCCCATGTGCCCCGCCCCTCCGCATTCACCTGATCCCCCCCGCCAGATCCTGCAGGCCCCCGGGGGCCCCACAACCCCACGATGCTCGCCGGTGCCCCCTGCATGCACCCCGATACCCCATGTGCCCCGCCCCGGGCCGGCGATCCGCGGTGGGGTCCGTGTCCCTTTAAGAGCGGAGCTGGGCCGAGCCGAGCCGAGCCGGTGGGGGGTGGCTCCGCTCCCCGCTGCAGGCTGATGCCGGAGCCTGGGTTGAGAGTTCCGCTCGTCTCCTGCACCAGCCCCGGGCGGAGCTTTGCTGCGGCTCCGCCGGGCCGGGCCGCACCCTGCACCTGCACGGTAGGGGCGGGTTGCATGAGGACAGGACCCAGCGCCGTCCGCCTGGGGGGCACCGGGGGAATGGGGCACTGAGGCCACCGGGCGGGGAGCACTGGCAGAGATGGGGAAATGGGGGGCACTGGGCAGGGGGATGGGGCAGTGGGAGGGTACCTGGCAGGAGGTTCTGGGGGAAGGGGATGGCACACTGAGTACTGGGGGGATGGGGCACTGGGAGATGGGACACTGAGTACTGGGCAGTGGGGCACTGGGAAAGGCCCTGGGGGGGCACTGGAAGGGTACCTGGAAGGGAGGCTCTGGGGGGAAAGAGATGGGACACTGAGTACCAGGCAGCAGGACATGGGGGTACCAGGCAGGTGACACTATGGGAAGTGGCGGAGGAGGTCCTGGGGGTTGAGAAGGTGCCAGGTAGGGGCACTGACATAATTTGGGAATATTGGGGCTGGTAAGAAGGAGCATGGACATCAGGTAGGGGAGGAGTTGCTAGGAGGTCTGTACAAGTCTCCAGAAAGTGCCCTGGCCCCAGGGGTGGGGTGGAGGAGCTGCAAGGCACTGCTGCTGGTTCCAGAGAGATCAGAACATGAGACAACCTCTGATCTCTCCCCCTTGCCCTGGTCAGAGCAGGAGGTTTCTCTGCTCTGGCTGGCGTTGTTCCACAGGGCACTGTCCTGCGCTGGCAGGGAATGGGCCAGATTTAGGGCCTTTCTGCCTCAGCCTTGGGGGATGAGGTGTTCCAGGGAGTCAGATCGGTCAGTATGCGCATTGAACCCCGCAGAGGACAGGGATAGTGGCCATGGCTTATTGAATGATACAAGGGTATTTTATTTGTCTGGCTTTCACCATCCTGTTAATCAGGCACTGTTAAAATCAGCACATCAGACAGAGGCTGATAATGATCTGTCTGTATCTTCATTCTGCTGCCATGCCATGGCGTCTGAGTATATTCTATAACTGATCAAACCCGGGCACCCAGCATCCCCCCATGCCTGATCTCCAGCCAGGGCTGGGCTGCTGGTGTGTGCCTCTGCTGGAGGAGGGTTTGTCCCCATTGCCAAGTTACAGAGGTGCAAGCCGGTAGGAGGGAGCTCTGTCGGGTCTTTTAATTACTCAGTTCTGTTCTGGTGCCAGTGTACCGTGACCTTGTGAGGCTGCTTGCAGGTGAGTGCAAAACCACTTTGGCTAGATTGCAGTTTGTTGCAGGGATGGGGCCTCTCTGGGCCTGTACTGTCTGCCTCGGCTAAGGTGACATTTATTAGACTCTATGGGTGTGTGTGGAGTTGGAGGGGGTTTCCCCACATACTCTCACTATCGTGCTTGGCGGAGAAGAATTGTATATGCCGATAACAGTTGAAGAATTTTTTAAAATGAAACTGCAGACAGACCTCTCAAATGGTTGTGCTGCTGCATGAGGCAGCAGAATTCACAAGAACAAAATTGTCATTCTCTGAGTCCAGAGTGCTTTCTGCAGAAGCTGCATTTTCAAATCCATCTGTCTCCTGCTGCTTTTCTTCTGTGCAGGGCACCCTCCTCTGACTACACCAATCCTGGATGGCAGGGCCAGAACGCAGATGATCGAGCCAGCCTGTGGCCCACTCCACTGTGCTTTTCAGGTTTCCTCTCCCATCTGAGCTAGGAAGGTAGGTAGTTGTGTGTAAATCCCAGCTTCCAAAAAAGGAAACTATAAACTAAACTCTCTTCTGTCTGTAGCAGCTGGAGGAGAGGTGGGGGGGAATTGGGGAGGGAGGGAAGGATTAATGCATCATTTACTGCAATCTCAGACAGTTTCCCCAGGCTGGCTAGCAAGCCGTGTAGCTAGCTATGGGTAAAGCCATAGTCTCTAGGCATAGCGAGCTGTGCTCTGTACAGACACTTGTACCAAAACAAAATGAGAAGCTCAGTTTATTATTTTTTGCATTTAAACCTCTCGCCTTCTCCTCTATCCTGCCGCTTAGTTTAAATGTTCTTTGGAAACAATACAACAAACTTGTAAAACTGGAGTGGCTGGAAGTGCTGGGTCCTTTTTAGGTTATTTTAGAATTTAGCTTTCAAATTTGAGGACAGGGCCCTTAAAGCTAGTCTGACCTTTTGTCTTCAGCGGCTCTGGGGCTTGCTCTTGAACTCCGAGGATTTGGCCTCAATAGTATCCAGTACTCTCTGACAAGTACTTCTGTCAGCAGACAATGCCCTGTTAATAAACACAGGGCCGCTGAGAGCGGGTTTGGGCCCCGATGAAAATATTTTTTCGGGCCCCCCAGCAAGGACGGACCAGCTCAACAGGGCCGGGGAAGCCGGGCCTTGGGCCCCCTTCTGGACCGTCGGGCCCCGGTAATTTGTACCAGCTTCTCCGCCCATCTAGTTGGCCCTGATATAAACATAACACATCCATAGTGTTCTCATGCCTAGTGAAAGAGAGGGGGACAGCATTGATTGACTTGCTGCTGGAAGTGAATTTCTTTCCCTGTGTTACTAATAACACCTTTGATTGTTGGAAGTGAAAAATAAAAACATTGATTTGTTGCTATTAAAGCTCATTATTTCTTCCTGTGTCTCTGCTAGGACAATAAAACCCAGTTTCCCTTCTGCTGAGCAGGTTCAGTTGCATGTGGCCAAGTGGTTGTGAATAGCAGTTTTCAATGGAATATTTTAAAATTGTGGCAATGTTTCTATTGGACGGTGAAGGCTATTCTTCCAAAATTGAAATGCTGGGCCACATTTAAAGTTGCCAGTGCCCTTTTAATGTATATAAAGCACTTCCACAGTCACATTTGGAAGGTGCTAGAGATGGGTGCAGTGTTTCTCTCGCTTGTTTTTTGAATTCAAGTTAAGCATCCGGACCAGATACTAGGGAGCTTAATGGTCTGATTCTCTGTCCTCGTCTCGGTGTGGGAACTGGGGTGCAGTCGCAAAGATGCGTGTTAACATTTAAGCTCCCTGTTCAAGCTGACTGAAAAGCAAAATGAAGACTGACCAGCTGATCTGTTTTGAGAGTCTCCATTGTTTGCATTAACTTAGGTACTTATATGGCCCCTTTACCCTACTGTCTATCTACCATAGCATGGCTGTGGATGGAGATGAAAGTTCAAATCCAAGCAAATTATTTTTCAGTGAAATTAAAAACAAAATTTAAAAACAAAAAGCCAAATAAAATGAAAGCCAAATCTTGATCTGACAGCACCTGTCTAAATATTTATAGCTGTTCTAGTGAGGCATGGTGTTCCCGTGACAGCGACTAGCATGGTGCGTGTGTATGGATTTTCTGAAGTCAGGTGGAATCTGTTTCTCACTGCTTCAGAATGCTCCGCACCCTGTCTGTGTTAGTTCATTTCCATTTTAGGTTTTTGGGCATTTCTTTTATTTTCACTTGAGTCAAAGGCATGTTTCATGTGGTACAATTCTGTTTGTGGTCTGAGTGTGAATTACTGCCGCTAGAGCACATTCTTTATGCAACACAAGAATCCTTCCTGGTTGTAGTCTTGACTATGGAGGAAAACAAAGGCTTGAGGGGCAGCGTGGTCTAGGGGATGGGGTGTTGGTTCTGAGCTTCGCAGCACATACTAGTCCCTACTCTGCCACTCAGCTGCTGTGTCCCCTGGGTAAATCACTTCCTCTTTCTCTGCTGCTTTCTCCTCCCACCCTCATCTCCACGGTAAGCTGTGTGGGGAACGGACTCTCTCGCTATGTGTATGTGCAGTGCCTAGCACAGTGTAGACCTGATCTCGGCTGGGGCTCTTGGCGCTACCATAAGACACACATTAAATAAGAGCAGTGGGTACATGGATATGAGAGGAATTAACTTAACTTTGTGTTTGCTTTTTTTTAAAAAAAATTATAATTGACCTGACTTCTCACAAGAGAGTCTGTGTAGCTTGCAGAAAAACATTTTGACCAGAGATCCCTGGAGAAATCCCTAATTTCTGGATGATGACTTGATCAGATGAAGAGTCTTGATGTCCAATTTATATCTGTTTAGAGCAGGGCCCTAGACTTCCTGCTAACATACTTGGTATCTGAGAGACAGGATGGGTGAGATAATATCTTTTACTGAGCCAGCTTCTGTTGGTGAGAGTTTGGGACAAGATTTTGAGATTACGCAGAGCTCTTCTTCCAATCTGGCTGGAGGGATGTTAATGGGTCGCTTCAACTTGAGTGGTCCCTTGAGCTATGCGTTAACTACTTATGCTTAAAACTACGTTTTAGTCACCAGTTTTTTTAGTAAAAGTCATGGACCGGTCACACAGCCGGTGAACTGTCCACGACTTGTACTATATACCCCGACTAAATGGGGAGAATACCGTGGGTGCTCAGGGGGAGAGGGGTCAGCGGCTCAGGAACCCCACTGGTGCTGGTGGGTGGGGGGGATGAGACTTTCCTAGCAGTGGCCGGTGTGGCTGGCCCAGGGGCTGCCCCAGCTGCTCAGGCTCTGGGGCAGCCACACCAACCGCTGCAGCAGTCACGGAGGTCCTGGAAAGTCACAGAATCCATGCTTTCTGTGACTGACTCGCAGCCTTACTTATGCTAAATAATCTGTTCCACTTCGTATTTAGTTGTGACACTGTTTCCTAGACCAGTGTAGTAATCTCGAAAGCTTGTCTCTCCCCAACAGAAGATGATCCAGTAGAAGATATTACCTCACCCACCTTGTCTGTTAAGTGTTGCCAACTCTCATGATTTTGTCAGGAGTCTCATGATAAATATTGTTTTCCTTAAAGCTCCAGCTCGTGGAGTCAAGTGAAGATGTGGTGATTTCAGCCTTCATTCCTAAAGAAAAAGTAAGTTTCTAGCCCTCCTAGCTATGGAGAAAGCTTCAAAATGGGACCCCAGTCCACCCTAAAGGCTCAAAAAGTGGAAGACAAAGAAAAAGAACTCCAAGTCAATTATTTTTACACAGTCTCATGGCTTTAAAGCTAATCTCATGATTTTTGGTGAGCCTGACTCATGATTTTTGAACATCTGGGGTTGGCCGTACTGCTAATGCTGCAACCACACTGCAGACATACTTGATATCTAGCAGGAAAGTTTCTACTGCTGTTGCCCTACTGGCCTGTGAGATCAAAGGGTTGATTTTGTGAAACTGCCATGGGGTCCCTGCATCAGTTCTCACTTTGTAGCATGCAAAACTTACTAGAATCCCTCCCTTGTTGAAATATTTTACACTGTTACTGAAAGATGCTGTCAACCCGGCATCTTTTAAATAAGTCAGTTAAATGGTCTGACTTATTTCTATAACATCCATTTCCATGGGATCCATTTCTATAACATGTACTGGACGTCTATTATTATTATTTTGAAATTAAGAGTGAAGGTCTTTCCTGCACCCCCACTGTCCATATCTTCCCCTCCCCACCTTGCCTTTCAAGAAAGTCTCTTGGGCAGACCCGAGAGTAACATGACCAAAGATAGTGAGGTCCATCCCTCTTCCCAGGGACTCTGTGCAGGTGGCTGTTTTCTGCTTGCTGCCTGTTTACTTTCACTTCCAGTGTTACTGTTAAACCCTGGCAGGACTTGGAGGGGTGGAGAGCAGAGGGCTGCGTATATACACAGTGCTGCCTGTTGCACAGAGTAAACAAACAGACAAGAATCAAGAACAATATTGTTTTCTTCACTTTCTTTCAGTGAGTCCTGTTTGGAGGCACTCCTAATAACGGCAGGTACAGTCAGTAGCTATGGATGGGTGGATGACTTTTTAAAAAATTTTTTTTCCTTCTTTAAGAAATAAAGCAACTGACCTGCATGCTGGCTAGAACCATCTTCCATGCTGTGAGCCTTCAGAATTGCATGTGCTTCCTGTGTGTAGGCCAGTGGCTCTCAAATGTTTGTACTGGTGACTCCTTTCACATAGCAAGCCTCTGATTGTGACCCCTTCTCCTATCAATTAAAAACACTTGTTTATATATTTAACACCATTATAAATGCTGGAGGTGAAGTGGGATTTGGGGTGGAGGCTGACAGCTCGCGACTCCCCATGTAATAACCTCCTGACCCCCTGAGGGGTCCCAACCCCCAGTTTGAGAACCTCTGGTCTAGGCCAAGGCTACTGGCTGAGCACTTTATTATCACGTGGACACAGCAACCGGACAAAAGAAGTTCCTCAGACTAGGAATGGGGACAGACTTCAGCAAAGAAGTCACTGTTTCCTTTTTAACTTTCCCAGGGCAATATTTTTAGCTCAGCCACAACATCTAGCCCCAGGGCCTTTGTTCTCACTGCAGGATGTGGACTGAGCAATCACTATTCCTGTGCCTTTAGCACTGCGCTCACTTTGATGACTAGCAGAAGCATTAACACTTAACAGACTTCGGGACCTTTCCAAGGCAAATGCTTCCTCTCGGTGGCTTCTAGGGGGTGGTTTCCACTGAAATCATGCTCTGGACTGTCTGCACAGCGTGTTTGAGTCCTTTCTGCTGAGAGGTACTACAGACGGATTAAGCATCACCCTTGTGCCAGGGAAATAGATCCAGGAAGAATCTCTCTCCTCCTTCCAACCTGCCTTCCCTCATCTCAGTGGCGCTGTCTTGGTTCTACAGACTGTAGCTGTGCAGACTAGCTCCTCAAACAGCTAATTATCTTGGCAACTCTCCAGGGGCGCTAGGGAATAGCCATCTCCCCAGCCAGCCAGGCGCTCTACCCTCTTCCCTTTCTCGTAGCTGCTTGTCTCATTGCTAGTGCTGCAGGAAAGCACGGGATCCCCAAGAGCAGGTGGCTGCATGAGAGGAAAATGGTACTCATCAGGGTTGGTTGACTTCACTGCCCTCCTCCCCTCCGCCCTGCCCCTGAGATATCAGCTGTTCCAAGAACAACCAGAGAGGAGTGGCCAATAAATCTCTGGCTCAGGACAGCTTGAGGCTAGTGTCTAAGCTGTAAGTGGGCACCTGGGTACCGTGGCGATGAGCACAGTGTACAAGCCGAAGTGCTGAGCATGCTGTCTAGGACTGTGTCTGCGCCGTGCCCGGCAGCATAGTGGCACTCACGGTTTGGGACAGATGGCATTAGAGGGGTGAATGAGCAGCAGGCTAATCATGCTGTGCTGAGGAACCGCAGCTCCTGTTGCTCAGCACCTCTGAATGTTGGTCTGTTTGACCAGACCTGCAGCCCTTCATCCCGCTGATTTGAATGGGATCTTTGCCTGCATGAGGATGAACATAAGAATGGCCCTAGTGGGTCAGACGAAAGGTCCATCTAGCCCAGTATCCTGTCCCCTGACAGTGGCCAATGGCAGGTGCCCCAGAGGGAATGAACAGAATAGGGAATCAAGTGATCCATCCCTTGTCGCTCATTCCCAGCTTCTGGCAAACAGAGGCTAGGGACACCATCCCTGCCCATCCTGACTAACAGCCATTGATCGCCCTATCCTCCATGAATCTATCTATTTCTTTTTTTAACCCTGTTATAGTCTTGGCCTTCCACCAACTCCTGCAAAGGAATTCACAGTTGACTGTGCTATTGTGTGAGAATATGCTTCCTTGTTTAAAACTGCTGCTATTTAATTTCATTTAGGTTGATCCCTTGTTCTTGTTTATAAGAAGGAGTATAAGAATCACTTCCTTACTTTACTTTCTCCAATCCTAGTCATGTATTTAGGGATCCTCTTCTGTTCTATTATCCGCCTTTAGTCATCTTTCCAAGCTGTTAAGTAGTCCAGTCTTATAATCTCTCCTTCATACGGAAGCCTTTGCATCCCTACTTCAATGTTGCCCTTTTGAACCTTTTCCCTAATCCTCTTTTTTTTTTTTTTTTTTTTGAGCTGAGGCGACCACATCTGCACTCACTATTCAAGATGTGGAAGTACCATGGATTTATATAGCGGCAACATGATCTTTTCTGTCTTATTATCTATCCCTTTCTTAATTATTCCCAACCTTCTGTTCACTGTTCTGACTGCCGCTGCACATTGAGTGGATGTTTTCAGAGAACTATCCACAATGACTCCAAGATCTTCCTTGAGTGGTAACAGCTAATTTAGACCCCATGGTTTTATATGTATAGTTGAGATTGTTTTCCAATGTACATTACTTTGCATTTATCAACATTAAATTTCATCTGCTATTTTGTTGCTCAGTCACCCAGTTTTGAGAGATCCTTTTGTAGTTCTTCACTGTCTGCCTGGGTCTTAACTATCATTAGTCACTTTGATGGCAGGATTTGGCCTGATGTACTAAGGCGCATATGGGTGTGGGGAGGATGAAATCCTTCCCATGAGATGATGAAACTTGAGCAGAGACTGCAGCGGGGGTCTGTTCCCAGCCCCATGATGCCTGTGATCCTGCTAAATGTAGGAACTGGTGGACTCTGCAGCTGGAGAATGTGTTTCAGGGAGATTTTTCTGGCTGCCACTGCTAATGGGGAGGGTTATGTGCAGCCCCCCGCAGGAGCAGGCCTCATTTCCTCGCTCTCCCATTGGCGCCAGTGTGGCAAAAAGGAGACATTCTAGTGATGCAGCATTTGTACTTTTCACAGCTCCTCTGCCTGGCCTTCCAGAGTGTTGAGGGAACTAGGATCTGTCAACTACCAGTGTTAACAACCCTGTAAACGGGGGATGGGAGTTTTACCACTGACTTATCTTGTCCTGCATAAGAGGCAGCAAGGTCCAGTGGCTAGCACACTTGACTGGGACTTGGGGCGACTCCTTTCCTCTCTCCATATTTCTATTCTCATCCTCCCTCCCCCAGCCATTTGTCTGCTCTGTTAGGTCTCTGAGCTCTTTGGAGCAGGGAATGTCGCCCTGTGTATGTAGAGCCCCCACCACAATGGGGCCCTGATCCCCTCCGGGGCTTCTTGGCACCAGAACTTCTAACTTCTAAAAAGTAATGGTGATAAAAAAGCCTGAGTTCTGTGGCCCTACAGCCACTTCATCAGAAGCAGCTCCACTGCTCCTAACTGGCCTAGTGTAGACCCAGCCCAGCCGTTTGTCCAATCGATTTCTTTCTTCCCTCCGCTGGGCTGTTTCCTTTGCCACGTCTCTGATCTGAGAAGGGATTTCTGTGGGCAGCCGAGGCGATAATGGCTACAAAGGCTTTTACCGTGTCCTCCCTTGTTGACAAGACTCTTGTTGACATAACCCAGTTCCAGTTTCTCCTGTGGGTCTGCAGCTGGTATCTCCAAGTGCTCTGGAGTGAAATAACATTGAGGGCCCCACGCTGAGTGTCCATCTCCCTTTGTTTTTTGTTTTTCAAGGAGGGTTGCAGGCAGGTGATTTGCATCTCTGCAGGTAAGGCCCTAAAGAACAGCTCATAGAGGGAGAGGAGGGAAAAGAAAGATGAATAACCAAGAGAAGTCTGTTTCCTTGTGACAGGAGGAAAGGAATGAGCACATCCAGTTCTACTGAATTCTGGTAGGTGCTCGCACACTGTAGCAACGGCTGCTGTACAAGAAGCCAGACAGAAATGGGGAAGAAAAGGAGAGATGGTCAGGAGTTGCACTGGAGAAGGCTCTCTTACCAAGAGCAGTATGGTTACATGAGGAGCAGCCAGGGGGCTGCTGTTGCATGAGCAAAGTGGGTTGGGATTGGGGCAAGTCCAGGAGGATTTTTAAGGCTGAAGAGAATGATTTTTGAGAAGGATCTTGGGATTGTTGTGGGCACAAGGGAACAGACAGAGGATGGGGGAGAGTGGAGTGATTTAAATCAAAATGATTTAGGTCACTGACTTTAATCATGACTGAAATCAACGAGCCAGAAACCTTGATTTTATTTTTTTATCATTGAATTTAATCTTGTTTTGCATTTGTACTTTAGTTACTTTCCAAAAGAAAAATTGGTATAACAATTAAAACATTGATTTGCAACCAAATATAGGCTTTACACTAAATGTGGTTCTTTTTGCTAACTCGGCAGATACCCTCTCAGTGGTTTTCAACCTTTTTTCATTTGTGGACCCCTACAAAATTCCAAATGGAGGTGTAGACCCCTTTAGAAACCTTAGGCAGAGTCTGTGGAGAGCCCCCGGGATCCACAGACCACAGGTTGAAATCCACAGCACTATCTGTACATGTTTATTTAAGCTATTCTGTAGTTCACCGTACACGGATTCAGATTTTTAACTTCTGGGGTTTTTTTTAATTCTGTTAGAAAATAGAAGATGATGCATTTCTTGTTTGACTGGGTTGGGGTGTTTGTTTTTATTTGGGATTTATGTTGAGATGCCTTAGGATGGCAGCCAGAATTAAACTACAAATATACAACAGCAGCATTTTGAAATTGTCTTGAATAGTTAAATGAAACTTCCTGACATGTGCTGCATACATAAGAAAAAGGCTTCTTGAAAACTGCTTTTGCATTTTAAACTGACTGACTAGACAAAGGAAAGGCCATGTTTCTGCTCGCTCTCCTGTCAGTTCTCTATAGGCCACAGTCTCAAAGATATTTAGGCCCCTAAAGATGCAAGTGGGTGTTTTTTGAAAATCCCAGTAGGGCGCTAGCTGCATCTTCAGGAGCCTAAATACCTTTGAGAATCTGTCTCCGTGTCCAGGCAGTGGTGTTCCTTTGGGGGATGTGCAGGTGCAAACGCACTTGCCTGCCCTGGTTGCTGGGGAGCGTATCTTATAGCACAGCCCTGGAGTCGGGGGGGGGGGGGGGGGGGGGGGCGGAGGAGGTGTGTGCAGGCTGGGAGGGCCCCAGCAGTGCATGGCTGGTGTGGCTCAGTGGTGTGATGACAGTATTGTGTATTCAGTTCCAGGGCTGGGCCAGCTTGTTTAAACAGCCTCCAAGCAGTGGCTGAGTCAGGGAGGTGTGAACCAGCTGCCTACGTGGGGTGGTTCCAGGCTCTCCAGTGGGAGGCAGGGTGGTGGGTGCCCACGCCAGGTGCACTCTCATCGGGGGGGGGGGCTCAGGGGAGGCGTCGCTGCACGGTGACCAGCGTGAGCTCTCCAGCCCGCATCTCATCTTGCACCCCCCTAATAACCTTCTTGCTCCCCAGGAGGGCATGTCCCCCAGTGTGAAACCCAGTGCAGTTGTGTGTCTGTGCTGGACACGTTGTGTGTAGCAGCCCTAACTGCTTTGCAACAGACTTGGGTTTATCAAACTGAGCATCCTGCAGGTTCCTGTTACGTCTGGTAGTTCATCTCTTGTCACACCCCTAGAAAGAAATATGCAGTAAGGGGCCATTTCTCCGAATACCCATCCGGGTTTTACGCTATGTGCCCCATCATGTTGCGCACAGGGACCTAGAGCGGAGAGCCATTTCTCTTGTGGCGTATAGTGTGTCTGTGTTGTACAGACAGGGATTTGTAACAGTGCTAATCTGCAGCAGCCTCTAGCTGCAGTGAAGAGGTGCTCCTTTCTTGTATGGGACATGACCTCAGCCCTGCAGAGAAAATGCCTTGCTCTTGGCTTCAGCGATTCAGAAAGCCAATTCCTAGTGTTACGCCTAGAAGTGGCACAATACGTGCTCAAAGCTTGGTTTTATATTGGGGACGAGCTGAGGTTTTAACAAAGCAGAAAGAATTAACACACCCTCTGCATAAAGAAACACAGCCACTGGGCCACCATGAGAGCAAAAGCTGCCCGTCCGGTCTGTTTCTGGGGCTAGCAAGACAGCACAGCCTGCCTGGAACCACAGCAGAATAAGGGATTTATGAAAAACTGCCAAGTACAATGAGCGAGCTCCCGTACAAGGAGAGATTAACACAAGTGGGATTATTTGGGGCCTGATCTGGTAAAGCTTTCCTCAGGCGACTGGTTGGTGTGAAATCATTGGGGATATTCCATGAGTACGGGACTGCACGGATGGTCCCTTTGCTTGTAAAAGGGGAAAATCTGAGCTGGGGAGAGGGGTCTGAAATAACTGATGTGGCAGGGAAGGCAGCTGATCTGCTCTTTGCTGCTGTTTTGTGGTCATTCTGTTTCCTCCTTTGTGAGTGAAGCTAAATTTCTTCCCCTCCTCTCCCTGTCTCCGGTCCCAGCCTCGTCTGGTGCCTGAGAACCTTTGCTTGTGTTTTCTAACCGGTGCCTCTTCCCTTGGTACAGGGGCATCTCCCGCATGCTGGCTTCCTCTGGCCCTGGATGGGTTAATGCAGTGAAGTGTGCTCCCCACACCAGGATCACTGCTTTTTAAACCTGCCCTGACACTGCTGGCATCCCCCAAGCTCAGACTCAGCTTTTCCTGTCAGCTGCCACCTGTGTTGTGCAGGTAAAATCCATCCTCTCGTGGTTTTCAATAAATCTTCTGCTAACTAACGCTCTCCTCTAACAATGCTGTGTGTTTGGTTTAAACCCACAAGAACCAGAAAACCTGCTGTTCTGTCCCCGGTGATGTGTCCTGTGGAGCTGGCCAGCTCTAGGCAGGGGACAGCAGGGCTGCAAAATGAAACTGCTTCTCTGATCTGTTCTCAACAGCAGGTGCTTGGCTCCCTCCATAACCTAGCCCTTATAGTGTATGTTTCAGCCACAGACCTCAGCATGCTTCCCAAAATCCCTATCCTCACTGTACAGATGAGTAAAAGCAGCAGAGAATCCTGTGGCATGTACATGCATCTGACGAAGTGGGTATTCACCCATGAATGCTCATTCTCCAAAACGTCTGTTAGTCTATAAGGTGCCACAGGATTCTCTGCTGCTTTTACAGATCCAGACTAACACGGCTACCCCTCTGATACTGTATAGATGGGGAAACTGAGGCACAGGGCTGGTGCATAACTTGCCCAAGATCACCCAGCAGGCCAGTGCTCTACCCACTAGGAAACATTGCCGTGAGTCCCCCCAAAACAGTATTCCCCTCCCAGCATCGCAGTTATCTCACTGCTTCCTCACCCACTTGTCACTTGGGTCGGCAATGGTATCGTTTTGTTTGCCTGGACTCTGCTTTGCACCCCAGTAGCACTAGCTGAATAACCGCATGGTATTGTACCTCACCTGCTGCTTGCCTGCCCCTCTGAGGAGACTCATCTCATCCACAGTGTTTCAGGGCAACAAATGTTTGCTTTGGACCGTGGCTGAGTGTCACGGAGTCCCCGGGCGATGCTCTGGAACTGCTCCCCACTAAGCCAGTCAGGACTTTGGGGAGCCTCCTCTCCCTTGGAGCAGACTTGTTCAGGGCAAGAAGCTCACACATCTTCACCTCCTGGGTCTCTCCTTGGAGCATTCAGCATCCTCCTGCCCCTCCGTGTCTTCCCACAGCGAGCCCACCCAGGCGGGGTCCTGGGGAGCCACAGGTCTGCACCCCCACTTGCAGTCAGACGTGACTCAGCCAGCAAAACAGAGGTTTATTCGATGACAGGAACAGGGTCTAAAACAGAGCTGTAGATACAGCGAACCAGACCCCTCGGCCGAGTCATTCTGGGGCAGTGAGCAAGACCCCCAGGTCGCACTTCACTCCTCGTCCCCAGCCAGCTCCAGACAACCCCCTCTAGCCCTCCTCTCTGCTCAGCCCCTTTCTGGGCCAGGAGGTCACCTGATCCCTTTGTCTCCAACACCTTCAGTTGCACCTTTGCAGGGGAGGGGCCAGGCCATCATGTTGCTAGGAGACAGAGTGCCAGGCATTTTAGGTGCACTGGCCCTTTGCTCTGCAGCAATCACACCCCCTGATCCCACCACCTAGATCTAAGAAACTGCACAGGGGACACTGAGGCACCAACACAGTATTCAGAGCAAACATTAAGAACAGTCCCAGTTCATCACACCGAGACACAGGAGCTACCTCAGAACAGAGCCAGATCCCTGCCCGAAGGAGCTGGCAACCTAGCTCAGACAGCCCCCCCACCCCCACCACAGGTGGGGGAGGGTTTTGGGGGCAGCTGGTGAGCTCATGTGGGCAAGGCTTAGATTTCCTTGCCTTGCAGTGTCACCTGGAGTCCCCGGCCCAGAGCTGGCCCGTTGTGCTGGCTGCTCTGCAGGCATGTGGTGAGAGACTTGTCCCTCCTCCAGAGCATTTGCTGACAGCAGCCACACAGGATGAGCAGGAGAATGGAGTTGCGGAGGGATGAAGCGAGTCCACAGGTCCTAGCTGATGTGACATGGGCCTGAGCGCAAGAGATGAGGAGAATTATTCTCCCCAATTTCCAGCTTGGGAACTGAGGCTTGGAGAGCTGATCCGACATGCCTGAGCTGGGAAATGAGCCCAGCTTGACTGAGTCCCAGCCCAGTGTGCTAACCATAAGGCCGTCCTCCCTCTGCACTGCACAGGTGGAGCAGAACCACACTTGGGATGGCTGGGCATCAGCTGAGCCGGCCAGCCAGCAGGCTCCCTTGTGAAGGTGTCTCTCTATTGCATATAGCTTGTACCTGCGTGTCTCTCCCATCTAGGGTGACCAGATGTTCCAATTTTATAGGGACAGTCCCAATTTTTTGGGTCTTTTTCTTTATATAGACTCCTATTACCCCCCGATTTTTCACATTTGCTGTCTGGTCACCCTACTCCTATCCCACCCCTGGAGTAACCCCGTGAGTCGGTTAAGGTCTGTTTGGCTGGACATGCTTCTGTCATGCTCTCTTACAGCACCACCTTGCAGCTGTGCATGTTGGCTTCTACAGCCTGAGCTCTGCTTCCATGTCCCTCCGCCCCTGGCGTGAAAGGCAGGTCCTGGCCCCAGGTGGAGGTTTTATCGGAGTTAGTCAGCTCACTGCTCTACATCCTGTTCTGGAGTGCAGCTAGCCTCCCCACCCCTCTGTTTGCTTTGCAGACATGGCCTTCCCGCGGAACCAGAAGCTGAACCTCCTGCGCCTCACCGTGCTCTTGATCGTGGCTTTAGCAGGCATCAAATTTATCTTCCGAGACAGGTAAGACGCGTGTCTGCAGCCAGGCTGCCCCCGGAGCCCAGGGCAGTGCTGGGGCCAGCTGTGGAGCATGTTTGTCCCATGGTGCTTGGAGCTGAGTTCTCTCCATCCGGCCCCAAGGTAGCTCCTTAGCTGAGCTAGCGCCCTCATGCCCCCACCCCCGTCTCTCTCTCGCTCTGCACAGGCATGGCCAGCAGCGCCTGCCACATGCGTCTGGATTTGTAACCAAATGGTGGTGACTGGGATCTTACTGCTGCTCCCCGGCATCTCTCGCTGGGTGCTGGGGTGTCCAGTGCCAGCTCTGCCCCATAATATACAGACCCATAGAAAGGGGCAGGAGGGTCCCAGTGACAGAGAGCTGCATCTGCCCCCAAACGCCATCTCTGAAGCAGCGTCTCAGTCTGCCAGAGACAGCAAGTACTGGAGGCTGTGACCTGTATGGGAGTCTCCTGCAGAGCACACACTGGAGGGCACAACCGCATGGCAGTAGGTTGGACTGTTCTGCTCAGATACCCTCCAGGGCCAGCAGCTGTTCTTGGGGGTGATGGGGCTGGAGCAGGGCGTACCCCCTTTGGTTTAGGCAAGGGTAACTACGTGACTCTAGGAATGGGTGGAAGCTGCTGCACTCACAGCCCTGGAGGCTGATGTCCTTGCCTGTCTCCAGAGCAGATACCAGTTGGGCTTCTCCCCCACCCCGTCCTGCAGAGCCCCCCACGGGGTGGGAGGGGAATTCAGTGTCTGGGGCTCTGCTGCAGCTGCCCACAAAGAAGTCAGTTCGGCTGGGGGCTGAAAGTTTCCAGCCGCTCTGTTCTGCATGCGCAGCGTTACCCTGGATCTGCACAAGCACATGAGCAAGGACAATGACTTCTGGGGAAAGGCTGGAGAGGAAAAGGAGGAGGCCAACCCCCACAGCCAGGCCCTGGAGCTCTCGGCGGTGAAGGTAACGGGTCCAAAGGAAGACGCCAAAAGGCAGCTCTCCAAGGACTTCAGCACTACGGAGATGAGGCTCGTCCACCTGGACCTGAAAGGAGCCGCGCCTAAGGTCTCCTTCTTGGAGCAGGTGAGCAGCAAAGGGTTCTGGGATGACGCTTGTCCCTTCTCTCCTGCCCTGTCCCCATCCTGCTGGGCTGTGGGTGGCAGGGGGAGGAGACATCCCAATTGTTATGAGCAAGGCCTGTGGGCACCAGAGTTCAGCCACTGGCTTCCAGTGCTTGCGGAGAGCATGGCGCACCTGGCCGCGCGAGCCTCTGGCTGTGGGCAGAGCAGGGGGCAAGGGAGAAGGAGAGCTGGCTGTGGAACTGCCTGAGCTTGGGGTGTTGCCCACCGGCCAGGGATCTCCCACACTTCCCTCAGAGGGATGGTACGGAGCGAGAGAGACTCCTGGGAGCTCTGGGTGACTGACTCCTTTTGCTGCCCTTGGGCTCTCCTGGAACCTGTGCAGCCTGGCACGGAGCCCTGCTCAGGCGGGTTTCTAGCCAGGCAAGGCCATGGGCACGTCAGGTGCTATTGAGCCCGGCCCCATGGAAACCAGAGGAATTTCACCCATAGACACCCTGGTTCGGTCCGACCCATGGCCTCTGGCCAGGAGACTGATTGGCGAGTTTCCCGTTTTCCCCCCAGCCCCGCTATGCTCTCCAGCCCCAGCAGGTCGGCTCAATTGCTCTCCTTGCAGGTATTTCCACTTCTCTCCAAACTTGGTGCAAATGGAATCCTGGTCGAGTATGAAGACATGTTTCCCTTTAAGGGTGAACTTGAAACCCTCAAGTCTCCATATGCTTATAGGTAAGATGTTGCAGTGGGCACGAGTGAACCGGTGGAAGCATTTGGCTTTGGGTGGTGGCTAGGTATCCAAAAGTAATGTGACCCGCTCGGTGCTCGAGGGTCTTCAAGTCGGGGCATGGGCCTGCTGGAACAGAGCCCTCGATAAGAGCCCGCTGCCTGCCGCAGTTCTGAGCCCTCTGGCTGTGCCCGCAGGTAGAGCAGCCTTCATGTCTGTTCTTACAGTGTCCATGTTTGGATCCCAATTGGCATCCCCGGCTCCTCTCCACCTGGAAAAGCAGTGAGCATGGAGTGACTCTGAACTGCAGCAATGTAACGGTGCTGCTCTGGGGACATGCACGGGTTTCCTGAGGCGCTAATGTGCAGCGCTCACCCAGCAATGCTGAATGTGGGAGTATCAGTCTCCTCATTTCTGTGACACGCACGCGTGCGTCCTGAGCCACATTTAACACTCGGGCTTCGGCGTGTCTGGGAATCCATGAATGGCCTGGGTTTTGCAGCTGCTGGTTGGCAAAGGCAAAATCCTCTGACCTGCCGATTGTCCCTGTCTCCCTGCAGTGAAGACGACATCGAGAAGATCCAGCAGCTAGCGGCGCTCAATAAGCTGGAGGTGGTTCCCCTGGCGCAGACATTTGGGCACGTGGAGGTAGGCGTTGATCTCCGTGTGAGTCGGCCCTTCCTTAGGGAATGGCTGAGACCAGCTGCTCCTGGCCCCAAGGGTGGAAGGCATGTCCTGCCATCTCGTTGTGGGGTGAATCCAGGTGCCGACATGGCTGGTGCCAAAACTGCATAGAACTGAATCTCCCTCCTCTCTCCCCATCTGGCAGGCACAGACATGGCCCTGCCCTGGAACTCTCCCCAGAAAGTTTAAGGGCGAGAGGAGGGCTTAAACCAGGCTCACCCAGGTGTCACTGTGGCTTTAACAATTACTGCAGACCCTGAGTGGCTGGGCCCTGGATGTAGACCTGTTGCAGCAGTAGATGAGGGTGAGGAAGGCCTGTGATGGGACCTTCTTGGGGGGCGGGATTGTTCGTGCAGGGTTTTGTTTGTGGTGTTTGCAGCTCTCCGTCTTTCAGGGAGCCAGACGAGTTCTTGGTGACAATGTGCAAGCGCCTGGGGTTACTATCCCTTTGTCAGGGGAGGCAGGATGACAGTTCGCTGCCCTTCATTATGTGTCTCGATTGGAAGTATTTAAAGAGGGCTAGCTATAGATTGGTTGGTTTTTTGGGGGCTCTGAACAGGCAAACATCTCCCTCATCGCAGGGACCAGGTGTCATTCTAAGTCTGAAGCGCCATGCCCAACTGTGGGGCTAGGAACCTGCTTGTAGAACAGGGCTATTCATGTCAGCGTCATGGGAGGACTGCGGTCTGTGAGACACCGAGTGCTGCCTCTGGTCGCCCGTGGGATGCCTGTTGGCTGCGCTTAGGCACTGAGACGGGGGCTGTTTCTGTGGCTGTTGGGTTTCCCTCATGAGTGTCTGGCTCCCCTCGCTCTGCTGCTGAGTGAGGAATCTGCTTCTCTGGAGAGTGTCTTGGTCTCTCTCCTCATCCTGCCACCTCAGTCTCATCAACCCAACAAGCTGGCATTGGTCTCTTCCGCCAAGGGGAGGTAGCTGTGTGCTGGCTTTCCTCCCAGGCAAGGAGGCAGCTTCTTCTCTGACTTTGTTCAGGCAGGGCTCCCTGGGGCAGGGTGAGAGCTGGCAAGGACGGCATCAGTGGGTCCAGTGTGGCTCCTTCCAGACCGAGCTCCACCACCACGTCACCCGTTTATAAACAACTGGTATTTGCACAGGTCTTGACAGGGAGCCTGGTGGAGGCTCCTGTGGACTCTGAACTGGCACGCTCAGCTCGGGGTATTCCACGGGGAGCAGGTACACCTCCCTTGGACAGTGCTGATCAACCTCCCGGGCATGTACACAGGGAGGCCCCCATCTTACTGGCCTACGTGCCCCCAGTGCGCAGCATGACTCTAGCTGGACAGAGCCCCTTGAAAGCAGACCAGCGACTCGCCTCCCAGTTACTCCTTTCCCTTGCAGTGAAGCTGCTCTCTTTCCAAAGTGCAGCGTGACCTGCCACGGTCTCGCAGGGTCGGTTTGTGCTGCGTTGGGTTCACACACTTCCTTGTGACAGTTTATCCTGAAGCACGACAAGTACCGATACCTGCGGGAGGTCGAGCGCTTCCCCAACAGCCTCAACCCCCACGTCCCAGACACCCTGTCCCTGCTGAAGAGCATCCTGTCGCAGGTGATGGACAAACACAGACACTCCAGCTGGATCCACATCGGAGCCGACGAGGTAAGCGCTGGGGAGGCTCCTGTAGAAGGTGTCCTGTGCTCTCCTCTCCACCCTCTTCTGGCTCTGGGAGTTACTGGGGAGGAGGCTGTATTTGTATTGTCGCAGCCCCAGCTATAGATTGGGACACCACTGTGTTAGGTGCTGTACTTACACGACAACTGCCCCTGCTTTGACAAACTTACTGCCTAGAGGTCTAAGGAGGGACACGCTAGACAATCCCCAATTCGAGATGCAATGGTCTCTGCTGCTTACGACCGCCCCTCTGGGTAGAGGGAAGAGAAGAGGAAGGAAACATCTGGAGAAGAGGTTTGCAGAGCTACTCCACCTTCCATCACACTGCGCGCAGCTTGTAGTGGCTTCATTGCAGGCTCTGTAGCGATCATGGCTTCTGTTTATGGACCCCAAAGTACTTCCCACTCCACTCTGCATAGTGCACCAGTGAACTGCAGCCCCTTCTGGGGTTCAGAGTAGCAGCTCTTTGGTGCCCAACACTAGGCTGGGTGGGAGGAGGTGGCCTTTTTGGCCAAAGGACACGGGGACAAACTCTTGCATGTTATGCAGCGTCCCCTGGGTTCTCTAACGGCTTTGCAGAGCAGATGGGGCCTGGTGTTTCAAAGCATCCTGCAAAGGTCCCATGAGCAGTAAAGTGCCTATAACTCCATTTGCCTACTCTGCAGGGGTGAAGGGCTGAGTTGACCCAGCCTGTGTGTGAGCTTGGGGTTAGTGGGGGAGAATCGAGCTGTGTTCCAACCCAGCTGGCTACGTTTACCATCCAGGGTTGCCCCATTGAAGCGCTAATGTAAGCTGTGCTGCATTGACTCACAACTGTCTAGATGTTTGGGGAGGAGGCGGGGGGCATTAACATACTTGCTTTTCCGTGTTTACATCAGCGAAGGCCGGTCAGAGGTGCCCACCTTTGCTCCTGGAGAGCTAGTTTAAACAGTCTCGAATCAGCCCCGAGAAAGGACTCTCTGCTGCTCGGACAAGCGTTGGCCTTGTCAGGGAGAGCCCCATTGTGGGGGTGATCCTTCACCTAGAGGAGACAGCACTGTGCCTACAAGCTCTTCAGAGAGCTTTCCTCTGCCACTGTCATCACCTCTGTCTATCTGGAGTCTGACTCAAACAGCTGCTCATGCGGGGCCAGCTTGGTGACAGTAGTATGGTCATGTGTGGCGAAGCTGTGTATCTGCCTCATGTTGCTGGCACTTAGGTCCGTCTCGTCTGACCGCTTCGCCTAGTTGCTGCGTGTAGCTGTTGTCTAGGACTGATGAGAGACGTGATCGCTGTGGGGCTGCACTGGGGAGAGGTCTGGCACAGGGGTGCGGTTTCCCATCATTGCTCCCTGGATGCATCCCCCGGGAAGGACGTAAATGTTGCACGCTCTTCACTCAATGCCTGTTTACAGAGGCTAGTAAGCTTCTGATCTTAACAATAGTTTCCCTTCCGGTAAATCCAGGTCTTTCATCTAGGGGAAGGGATGGATTCCAAGAACTGGATCAGCCGCAGCAGTGGAGACGTGGGGAAGATGTACCTGAATCACATCAAGGAGGTTGTGAACTTCATCGTGAACCAGTACAAGGGACTCCAAGTCCTCATGTGGGACGACATGCTGAGGAAGATCAGCGTGGGAGCCATCCAAGGTCAGGGTGGCTTTGTGCTCATCTCCAGAAGCAGTTAGTTGTAGAGGATTTTCTAGGGTGAGTCTTGCGTATGTCTGAGGAGCAGCATCCCAGTCACATCCTCATGCCGCTGTGATGGTCCAGCGGCCCGAAGGGTACCTGTAATGCCCCCACCCCTACCCCCGCGGTGTTGTCTGGGAGGAGTCAGGGCAGGGGAGAAAGTGTAGCACTGAGACTAGAGTGTGTCCTGGGGGTTTGGTGGTGTCCCTGCCAGGAGCAGCGGAAGGTCCCTAAAAAGTGGCCGGGGGTGGGGTGGGGCACAGGACCTGTCCTTCACGGTGCCCCTTCCCCTGAGGCCCTGCCCCCACTCACTTCTCTCAGCCCCCCACATTGTTTTAATAATGATGGGGCCAGGGTCCCCTGTTGCCCACCCCCTTCCAGCACCCCTGGTTCCCACCCATAGTGGGGAATGCTTCTGGGCTCACTTATCTCTGTGCAGTCTGGAGTTGTGTATCCTGCACACAGTCACCCTGACTCTTTGTTAAGAAGTAAGGGAGGTCTGGGCTGGTGGAATGAGGGTGGTGGAGAGTTTCCCCAGCAGCCTTCTCTCTCCTACCCTGGAGCTATTGGCAGAGATGCTGTTGCATTCTCTCTCCTGAGGGTTTTTTTGTCCTGCAGAATCTGGCATCGCGACACATGCCTCCCCGGTACTGTGGTTCTATGCCCCAGACTTTGACACGGAGCAGATAGGTAAGGGGCAGAGCCTGTGACGGTTTCATCCGTGAGCTGCTTTGTGAGACTTGCCTGTTTGCATGTCAGGAGGCTAAAGGCCAAGTTGAGCCCTGGTGTAAGCTGGGGACAGCTCCATGGAAATCACGGTCACATTTCCTTTGTGTCCTGCCCTGCTGATGTCCTTCACTTTGTGTCAGTTGTGGTGCCCAGGAGGTTGGCAGAGTCCCTTTATTTCACTGCCCAGCGGCTGCCAGCTGGAGACCCTCGTACTCTTGTCCAGTCTGGGTCACATATGAACCGGTAACTTAAAGGTAGTGTAGGATCTACGACAGAGCCTAACAAACCTCTGAGCCACCCACCAGCATCCTGTTGCTGGCCCCAGACCAGAGGAACTGATAGGTGGATAATTGTGTTAACAGTTCTCGGGCTGGCGCGTGTGCCCATGCCAACGGCTCAGTAACAGGAGCAGTGTGTCACTCCTCAGCTTGCCAGCCACTCACGGGTGCTGGTGGGTCTGTGTGGGGCCCAAGGCTGACCCCCACCAGGGGCGTTCTGCATTGGCACCTTGGGACTGCTGCATTGAAGTTCAGAGTGTTGGCGCTGGCAGATGTTTTCCAGCTGTTTGCTGATCTTGGTGTCTCTTTCTTTCCTAGGAAAGTTTATTTCAAAGTACGCAGACAGTGGCTTCAAATCGGTGTGGTTCGCGAGTGCCTTTAAAGGCACCACTGGCCCCGCACAGGGCTGGACCCCTTTAAATTACCACCTGAAAAACCACCTGAGCTGGCTGAAGGTGATCCAGGCCATGTCCAAGTTCCCATTCATCAAGTTCCAGGGAATTGCCCTCACTGGGTGGCAGAGGTGAGGCCCGGCATTAGGGACCGGAGGACGGCAGGGGGAATGGACATCCTTCTGGCTCTCGCTCAGAAGCAGTCTAATGCACATGGCTTGCAGAGAGCGTGACCTCTCCCCGGCAGGGGGTGGGAATGGATGTGGGGAGGGTGAGCGAGACCAGAGCAGCTGCAGGCTTTGCTCGCTCTGCTGGGCCATGGCTGCAGCTGGAACGCTGCCTTCAGGCCGGGGCAACCCTTAAGTGGGAAAATGCCAATGACCGGCCAGGAGGTCAGAGAAGAGCATCAGACAGGATTAGTGAGCTGGTTATGGGAGAGCGAGACAGAAATAGTCCCAGCTTGGCTGGGTGGCTGAGAGGAGGGTCCATCAGTCTGGAAATAAGCGAGGGGGTCATGTCACAGCAGGTGAAACAAGGCAGGGGAGAGGAGGAGGGAACTAGGGACAACAGCATCCAAAGAGATGGGGGAAAAACAGACTGAGCTTGCAGAAGGATGCCTTTACCTACGGATCCTTCCCCTGAGGGGAAGGGTGAGCCACAGTGGGGACTGGCCAGAACTCTAATGGGAGCAGCCCTGCCCTGGTTAGATAGAATCCCAGGCTGGGCCGTCCCCAGCAGAGTCACCATCTGCTGCCAAATGTTCCTCTTCTGGCCCATGGCACCAGTGCACCAGCCTGTTGGAATGGCTCTCAAAGGGGCTGCTGGCAGCAGAGAGGAGCAGAAGCTGGCATGAAGCTCTGGCGAAGAAAGGGGCAGGGATAGCTGCGGGGCTGGCAGGAGTCCCTCAGGGCAGTGGGTGTTGGGGATTCCTGCCGGGGCTCAGGACAGCTTAGGGACCCTACAGATCGTCAGTGGAAGAATCTGGGGCTGTGTGTGCGTCCGCCTCCCAGTGTGACACCAAGGGGCTGCGGTGAGATGGCAGAACAGCTGGCATCGGGTGATGGGTTGGGGACACCATTCTGCAGAACGCTGATGGGCAGGGGGTTTCTCAGTGTGACCATGTGCTGGTCTCCTGTCCCCGCAGGTACGACCACTACTCCGTGCTGTGTGAGCTGCTGCCGGTGGGGATCCCGTCCCTGGCCATATGTCTGCAGACGCTGGTGAATGGTGAGGGGCTCGCTGCCAGGGCATGCAAGGCAGGGTGGTGCCAGCAAGCCTGAATTAACCCAGCCCTCTAATGAGAGGCGGCAAGGTCTAGCAATTAGACCAGGTGACTAGGAGTCAGGACTCCTGGGTTCTATTCATGAGTCTACCACTAACCCCTTGTGCGGTTTAATCTCTGGCTTCCTCGAAGGCTTCGTACAAAAAACTGTGTTTGGCTCAATTTTTAACTGTTTCGTTGGGGTGTATGAGCTACATTGTTCCCCATTTTGACCCAAGCAGTTAGCCAGTGTTCAAGGTCTTGTGGGTTGTTTTTGTTAGGAGGCGAAATCGATGGTGGAGTCAGGTGTTTCTCTGCAGTATTTACAAAGGCTGAACACAAAGTTCGGTGTCTCTGGACACAGGAGGAATCGAACAGGAGGCAGTGTCTTTACTCATAGCTCCCAGCCTCTTGCCAGCCAGCACTCTGCTTTAAAAGCTCTCTTGGGGCCATGTTCCCAGTGCTTTTCTGAATGTCTCCTTGGCTTTCTGGCTGCTTCTCACACTTCTCCTGGATAAAAGGCAGCTGTCAAACCCACCAGCATCAATGAGGTATCACTCAGCCTCTATCAATGTATGTATATAAAATACAATGTACAGCATATTGCCCTTAACTTACAGGAATGAGCTCCTGTGGTATGTGCACCCTTCATACTGGTGTAACTCCATCTGTCCACACTAGGGGGTTGTGCAGCTTTGGCTATCCAGGTTTCAAACCGATGTAGGTAAAGCTGTACCAATAGTGTGTGGTAGGGTGACCAGATGTCCCAGTTTTATAGGGACAGTCCCGATATTTGAGGCTTTTTTTTAACATGGGCTCCTATTGCCCCCACCATCCCCTGTCCTGATTTTTCACACTTGTTGTCTGGTCACCCTTGTGTGTGTAGACCAGCCCGTGCTGACTTGCCCAGAAGCACCCAGGGCGTCAGTGAGAAGGCTGGGATTAAAGCAACAGTGTCATAACTCCTAGCTCACCACGCTTGGAGCTCCTGTGGTGAGAGGAGGCATCCCAGAATTGTGCAGTTCTCTGGCAAGACACTGAGTGTTTTTGTGGCCTCAGCCCAGCCTGCCTGCTATATACATGCAGCACTGCTCCTCCAGGAGTGTTGCTCACTAGGTGAGCAATGCAATTTTGCTGTTTGTTTCCCTGATGGGTGAAAATTTTGTGCTAGAAAAGCAACTGCTTTGGCTTTGAACCTCCATGTTGGCAGCCAGGAGGGTAACGGTTGCCTGTAAAATAGTATTGAGCTTTTGGGGGGCATTTGGTCCTCCATGCTATTTTTATTAAGTGATCACAGTCAAGATGTTCTTCCTGCGGGGTTGGGGTGAGGGAGTGCATGCACGCACACTATAATCCAGATCAGGTTGAGCAGAGCTTTCTGCCCAAGAGCTGATGTTTCAGAATGCTGTACCATCCCCACGCATTCTGTGATTGCTTTCAGAATCGCTGTACTGCATCAGGACCAGCGAGAGGACTGGGGGGCGGGGAAATGTGAGGCCGTTTTACCCAAGGGGTTCCCCAGACACGCCCCTTGAACAAGCGAGCAGTGCCTAGTGTTCCAAAGCCCCGCAGATGCCTAGGGAGGCTGTGCTGGAAGTCGGTATGCCCGGCAGGTGCTGTGGTTGGCTAGTAGCCGGTGTTCCGCCATAGCCTGTCCTGTTTGTTGCTTGACGCTCACAGTGCTCTCCTGGTGTCACAGAGTCCCTGGGCGATGCTCTAGAACTGCTCCCCACAAAGCCAGTCAGGACCTTGGGGAGCCTTCTCTCCCTTGGAGCAGATTTGTTCAGGGCAAGAAGCTCACATGGCTTCACCTCCTGGGTCTCTCCTTGGAGCATTCAGCATCCTCTGCCCCTCTGTGGGCTTCCCACAGTGAGTCCACCCAGCGGGGTCCTGGGAAAGCCACGGGGTCCTGGGAAAGCCACAGGGTCCTGCACCCCCACTTTGCAGTCAGACGTGACTCTCAGCCAGCCAGTAAAACAGAGGTTTATTCGATGACAGGAACAGGGTCTAAAACAGAGAGCTTGTAGGTACAGTGAACTGGACCCCTCGGCCGGGTCCATTCTGGGGGGCAGTGAGCCAGACCCCCCACGTCTGCACTTCACTCCTCGTCCCCAGCCAGACTAACAACCCCCTCCAGCCCCTCCTCTCTGCTCAGCCCCTTCCCTGGGCCAGGAGATCACCTGACCTCTTTGTCTCCAACACCTTCAATTGGCACCTTTGCAGGGAGGGGCCCAGGCCATCAGTTGCTAGGAGACAGAGTGCCAGGCATTTAGGTGCACTGGCCCTTTGCTCTGCAACAATCACACACCCTTATCCCACCACCTAGATACTTAAGATCTGCATAGGGGACACTGAGGCACCAACACAGTATTCAGAGAAAGCATTAAGAACGTTCCCAGTTCGTCACACCTGGGTATTTGTTTTCCCCTTTATAATGGGCACAGCCACAGTGCATCTGCCCACGTGCCTGCAGGCTCCCATTTTCCTAGCGCGTGGGGAGACGGGGAGGAGCTGGCCAGCTGGGACGCTCTGTTGGGAGACCGCTGACCAGTCTAAGGGTATGTCTAGCCTTGGCACGAGGTGCAGCTCCCTGCCCGTGGAGATGTACCCATGTAGCTCTCATTCAGCCAGCACACGCTTCGCATAGTGGATCTGCGGTGGTCATTGGGGCTGGCCACCGCGAGCATGGACCCAAGGGTTCCAGACATGTTTCTCCCGCCGCTGCCTGTGCTCCTACAGCTACTCTACTGTCCTTACCACGCTGGCTGGATGGGTGCTACCGCGGGTGTGTCTCCTCAGACGGGGAGCACAGCTCTGGCTCCACGTGCAGACACGGTGCCCCCCTTTGAGCTCATAGCAAGCTGCCAGTACAGCCACCCTCTGGGTGAAGCTTAAACTCCCTCTCGGGGCTTCTCCTGCCTGCACTGGCCTCTCCCCTTCTGCTAACTCGTATGTCGTCTCCTCCCCCTCTAGGTGGATTTACTGAAGCAACTAAAAAGAAAATCCTGGACATGTTGGGCTTCCAGAGCATCAATCTAGAGAAGAGCACGTGGTACGTTGCGCAGGCCAGTCTGTTCCAACTGGCTGGTTCCCAGGGCTGCTGCCCGGCACCTGTGGATCCGAGTGCTTACACTGGCCTGCTGTGTCCTAGTCCTTCCGTTTAACTCTTGTTTGTAGGTCGTACCAGCACATCCCAAGAGCCTGCTGCACCCCGTGTCTGTGTCTGTAGCATTTGTCTGACCCCCCCCCCAGTAGTGGAGCATCTCGCTCCCTGAGGCAGGGCAGGGCTGTATCCCCATTGTACAGGTTGGGCCAGGCAGCACAGAGAGATGGAGTGATCTGCTCCAGGTGTGTCACAGGGAGTCTGGGCCTCCTGCATTGCAAGCTAGTGCTCTAACCACTAGGCATTTCTTGTGTCTAACCCACCAATCCTCTGTTTTAGCTGCTTCTTCCATAGTGATGACCCTTCCTCCGAAGCGTGCAGGTTCTGTGCCTACCAGACTCGCCGGCAGCAGGTGCTTGGTGTGAAGGCATCTGGTGCTTACACCCCAACAGCCTCCATGTATCTCCCCTGCCCCTCTCTGCGACACGCTTGGTGCCTCAGTTCAGCAGGCAGGCGTCCTGGCGTCACTTTGAACCTGGTCTCCAGGCGCCCCTCAGTTTGCACCTTCTTGCACTGGGGCGCTACTCTCCTTGCCTTGTGGTGGCTGCTGGCTAATGGGCTAGTGGTTCAATTCGTTTCTAGCAGCCTCTGTAGCCCTTTAAAACTCTGGCAAAATGTGCTTCATAATTTTTCTAAACATCGTCTATGAAAGCCTTAGAGGTGGATCCAAGCTTCTGTGTTTAGATTCTCTCTAAAGGCTCCTTAATGGCAAGATAATCAAAAGTCTTGCCCTGGTGGTGATGTTCCAGCAGCTGCATCCTAACACCCAAACTCTGGGTTCCAAGGAGTCGTCTGGCTCTGAGGATCCTTCCTTCACTGGTATTACTGCAACTCCAGCTGATGGCAAAAGGCTTCTCAGCCGGGGCTGGATCAGTCCAGCCACACCACTTGTGGTTCTCTAGCGCAGTGGTTCTCAAACTTTTGTACCGGGGACCCCTTTCACATAGCAAGCCTCTGAGTGTGACCCCCCCCAAATTAAAAACACATTTTTATATATTTAACCCCATTATGAAGGCTGGAGGCAAAGCAGGGTTTGGGGTGGAGGCTGACAGCTCGTGACCCGCCCCCCATGAAATAACCTTGTGACCCCCTGAGGGGTCCCAACCCCCAGTATGAGAACCCCTGCTTTAGCAGGTAAAACCCCGGGGGGGGTGGCGGAGGAACTTTGCATTCAGAGGATGCAGTTGTTAGACAGGTAGGGAGCCTGGGATTTGGGAGACCGCTTTGTTCCCCTGCTCTGCCACAGACGCCTGTGTGACCTTGGGCGAGTCACTTAGCCTCTCTGTGCTGCCATTCCCATTTATGCCATGGGGACAATAGCCCTGCCTGCCTCATGGGGTGCTGTGTGGGTAAATACATCCGATATCAAGGTGCTCCAACACTCTAGTGATTGGGGGGCCAGCTGAGTAACTCAGACAGCAGCCAGAAAGTAAATATCTCCATAATATGGCAAGCTCCTTTGTTTGTTTTACGTACCTAAAACATCTGCAGTGAGAACTGTGTAACCAGTATCCCTCTCATCTATCAGTCCATGTCCTCTTAGTGTGATCTAGTGTCTCCCTATCCATTTGAGCGCGTTATTCACATAATGACCCAGTCCCTGGTATAGAACAGGACCTGCTGTGTGACACAGAGCTTAGGGGAAGTCATGGGTGGCCTTTGGGGGGTTCTCTCCTCTTTCCTGGCTTGCTTGGAAACTTGCCCTCTTCCTTATTAATTAAATTCCAACTCTCTGTAGCCATTGGCCTGAACCAACAAGGCTTGGTGGGGATGGATTGGTGGCTGCCCAGCACTTTGGAGTAGGAAGCTGTGTGTCCTTTGATTCCAAAATGGTTGGTTGCATTAACCAGCAACTGGATGAAATGGAAAGTCCCCTGTATCAGCTCTGAGAGCAAATGGGGATTTGGGGATCTGCTTCCTTAGTTGTATCAGTAACTATCCCATGGCTCACGTCTGCTCCTGCTGTGTGTTTCTCCTAGTGACGGGAATGGTGCATTTCCAGGCTCTGAAGTCTATCGCATGGTCGAGCAAATCAATGGCCAGTTAAAAGAGAGCATTGTGAAAGCCCTGGAGGAAGAAAGGTAACTGAGTGCTGTGGGGGTGAAGCTGGGCTCTGTACCCTACCCTAGTCTCCTGGCCCATGTTGAAGAGTGCTGGAGGCTGGGTGCTGGGAGCAGGGGGGTTACTGGAGCTCCTTTCTGGGCTCTGCTCCTTCTAGCTTTCGTCCAGCCCAGCGGTGTGCAGAATCAGTGACTCCTCCCAGGCTCCCTGCCCAGCCTCTGGGCTGATTTCAGTCTCTTTCCCTGCCCAGCCTCCAGAGGTGAATTTAAGCGGGTACGCCCCAGCACGGTGCAGCAGCTGGAGCCCCAGGCCCTTTAAATTGTTCCCGGAGCCCTGTCACCGCTACCCCAGGGCTCTGGCAGCAGGGCTCTAGCGGCAGTTTAAAGGGTCTGGGGCTTTGGTAGCTGCCGCTGCTACCCCGGGGCTCTGGCAGCCCGGCTTGGGTGGTGATTTAAAAGGCCTGGGGCTTCCACTGCTGCTACTGTCCGAGGCTCTTTAAATCTCCACCCAAGCCCCGCTGCTGGAACCCTGGGGTGGCAGCGGTGGGGCTTTGGTGGTGATTTAAAGGGCCAGGGGCTCCCAGTTGCTGGTACTGCAGCGGAGCCCTGGGCCCTTTAAGCTCTGCCAGAGGCCAGGGCCCCCTCAGTGGTGATTTAAAGGCCTCATCTCTTCTGGTAAGCCCCCACCCCCACCCCCAAAGGACTCTGGAGTACCGGTAAGTCCTTCAAGTTACTTTCACCCCTGCCAGCCTCCACCGTTCAAGGTCCTCGTCCCAATCTTCCCTTTCAGCTGCATGCACACATACCCCACTCCAGCTCTAGCCCCCTCTGCATTCGAGTCAGGCGTATTCCTCCTGGGTGCCAGCTGGGGGTTCATTAAGTGCATGGGGGAGACATGCTGCTTCCTCTCAGTTTCTCTGCCCAGCACCACAGCCTCCCCCAGCTGCTGTGGGGAGCAGTTTCAGGGGAAGTCCTGCTAAGCCCTGCAGCCTCAGGACAGGGCATGCTCACATGCGCCATGGGGATAATGCATTTACAATCCAGTTGCACTACGAGCTGTGTGGGGATGGAGCATGCTCAGTACAGATGAAAAGAGAGTTTTGCTGCCAAACTCTACCAAGCATGTGCAAACTGAGATGATTTTATTTTTTCATAGGCTTGTAATTTGGCCGAACTTGGGTAGTTTTTCACAGGTGTGGCAAAAGGCACCTCCCTGACACCAGGGCAACACCCCTGCCACATTTCAAATCCCTGCCTCAAAGCATGGGGGTGCTGGTGCTTCTCAAGGAAAAAGGTGGTCAGTTTATTTTTTTTAACCCGCTTAATGGATTTTCCCTTAATCATGTACTACAAACAGCTGAACCTTTTTCACTAAAACTTTAACATAAAAACTCAGCCTGAGGCAGACGCCCGGCATGGGAAACTTTGGCCCAAAGAAGCTAGTGTTTGGCCAAGCTATAAGCTATAAGTGTTGGGGAACTCTCAGGTAGAGATGTTGCTGCCAGGCCTGCCCGTAGTCCACTTCTCTGGTGATTTTGTTATGGGTTAGCTGTCGCTGGCAAGACCTGCTGGGGGAGAGGCGTAGTTACAAAACAATTAACCTGGTGTTTCTGGGGTGGGGTCCGTTTGTCTGTGTCTCACGTCAGCGCCATCAAGGGCTGGTTCAGCCCGTACCACAGGAAGCACCAGTTCGGGAACCCGCGCAACCTGGAGAACTTCGGCAGCAAGGTGTTGAAGTACGTGGGGCCCTCTTGGTCTGCTCTTGGGAGCAGGGTAGATGGGACTCGTACCGCTGGGTGGCCCTGGCGGAGTCTCTGTGTGATGGGCTCCTGGGAAGAGGAACGGAAGCAAGCGTTCGCCTTCCCAGGGCTCTTCTTCAAGGCGGGGTGAAGGCCTTGTGCCACGAGCGATGCCTCCGCCCGCGAGGTCCCCACTGAGTAAGAATCTGAACTCAGCCCAGTGTGAACCTCTGCAGGGCACGGGGCCAAGAGGGGCAGTATGGGCCTGCCCTGTCCCAGCTCTGGGGAAGGCATGCAGGGCGGGAGCACCATGTGCCCTGGGAAGGCAGTGCCCAAACCAAGTTGCCTGTGTTGCTAAGAGCCAGGGCTGGACTCTCACAAGCCAGAACCTTGATCCCCACCCCACCCCTTCTCCCTGTCTGCGGGGGGGGGGTTGCCTCAGCCCCTCTGAGGATGTCGCACCCGAAGTGGCAGTCCTAACTTGAGCTGAATTCTAACCGCTGAGTGTTGTGAGGGCCCAGGGCTGGGGCTCCCAGTGCAGTGCTCACTGCAGTGGCCTGCTGCTCTCCTGGGAGAACCAGTGGCCTCTTCCCAGCCGCCAGAGGTCACTGGGCCCGGGGTCTCTTGACGTGGCAATGATGTGTCAGCAGGTGACACTCCCACAAAGCCCACTCCTGCCTTCCTGGGGCCGGTGGGGCGGGGGGCTGGTTACATACCAGGCAACTAGTTCTCAAATGATGGGAGGAGGGCTGGGCTGGGAGCTGAGACCGGGGTCCTAAGCCTGGCTCTGCCCTAAGCTTCCCAAGTGATGTTGGACCAGCCCCCGGGCTTGGCTGCCCCTCTGTAAAGTAGGGAGGAAGAGGAGGGCCTTCCACCCAGGGGTCTTGTGGGCCTTGACAGGGCATCATCAACTTCTAAAAGAGTGTTGGGATCTGGGCCTGCCCTGGAGCCCCTGCCGGTTGCCATGGCAATGCAGTTGCCCCCCTGCTATGTTGAAAGGACTCTGTCTCTGTGACTGGGGGGCATGTTGGGAGGAGCTCCCAGAACGGAGCCTTTCACCTGTACCGGAGCGCTGTGCAGAGCGAAGCCTAGGTCCATGGGGAGATCTTTCCATGAAAGGAGCTTGGCTGGTGACAGCAAGTGCAGTGCTGTGGGGTTTGTCTGGTCGATGGTGCCCCTGTGACTCACTCAGAGTCCCATGACAACAAGCCCTGTGGTAATGGTTGTTAATCAGCCTGCACCCCTGCAAATGCCGCAGGCTCCTGGTTCTGACGCGCTGTCGCCTTCTGCCGCCAGGATCCACGAGGACTGGGAGAACTTCATCCAGAACTTCCGCTCCCAGCTGGAGAGCATCTACTTCCCTGACACGGTGGAGGAGTGGATGGAGGAGAACGTCAATCCCTACATGGACCGGCTGCAGGAGTTCGTCCAGGACTACAGGGAGATCATCCGCCTGAACGCCAAGCCCAAGGCCTTATAGGGGTGGGAGCCCAGGCTGGCTTGCTGCAGTGAGGAGCCCAATTTCACCGCACAGTGGGCTTGAGCTGCTGGGAATGTGGGGACCCTGGCCAGAGCTTATTTCCCCTCGTCGTAGTCCATTAGCAACCCCCAGGCTAGTCTTGTTTCCTGGCTCCCTCTCTGTTCCAACCACTCTTCACACTAGTCCCTAAAATCATTTTGAAAAGTATGAGCGAGGCCATGGGGAGCCTCTGGGATTGGGCAGCTGTGAATGTCTTGGGCTTGGCACTGCAGTGGCTCTGAGCAGGCCATCCCAGACAGCAGGTGCAGCCAGCGAGTTGCTGGCCATCTGAGCTATGAGCCCTGTGGCTGCAATGTGTTCTCCAACCTCAGAGCAGTGCCCTTTTCCTGCGTGCCCAGGATCAGGCTGTCATTGCGGCTCCCCCAGGAGAGGTGGGATGGGGCTGGCTTGCCTTTCAGCCCCCATCCACCCTCGTCGGGCAGCGCAGACCTGCTTCGCGGATCCCGCTTCTTCGTGGGACCAGGTAGGAAAGCCGTGCCCTCCTTCCTCAAAGAGCCCAGGGTCTGTCTGTCCCCAGCCTGGCGCTCCACAAAGCCGTAACAATGGGAGATGTTTGGGCCTTCCTGGGAAAGCTCTCTCTGCAGTGACCAGCTCATTTGGGACTGAGACACCCGTCTGCCTCCTGGTCACCCGAAGTGTTGGTGTGTCTGAATGGAAATGCATGAGACAGAGCCTCTCCTCGTGGGGGAGCTGGGTCTCTGCCAACTCTCCGGCCACTTGGGGAAGAGCAGTGCCCTGAGTGTAGGCTGGGGAGTGGATATCACATGAGGTCTTGTGCTCTTTGCACTAGTCGCAGATTGGTGACCCATTGAAAATAGGTGAATCTGTTCCCTCCGTGCCAGCGAGGTGACTAGTGCGCACACTGGCCCCATGGCAGTGGTGAATTCAGAGATGACTTGCTTAGGCTTTGGGCTGTTTGGAGTGGGGCTTTCCAAAGGGCTTGGAGCTGGCCTCGCTCGCTGGTAAAACATCCCCTGACTGCAGCAGGTGCAGTCCCACACTGAGCGCTGCTGAAAACTCCACCCTTAGCGTTTGCCTGCACTGCAGTCAGAGGTGTCCTCGGTGCTCAGGCTGTAATCTAGCTAGCTTGGCTAAAAGTAGCAGTGAGGTGGGCTAGCAATGGGAATCTATAGCCAGCAGTCTGGACCGGCATGTACAGCCTGTGCTGAAGCCATGCTGCCGTGGCCCCACTGCTGTTTTAGCTGCACTAGCAAGGTCAAAGCTAATTCCCATAATCCTGCTTGAGCTGCAGTGGCTCCTCCGATGGCAGAGTAGCTGTACTCTGAGCTGGTGGTATCTATTTTGAACGCTGAGATCTGATGCCCACGATCTGTTTCCTTCTGGAGATATGGATCTTGATACGCCAGGTGAGTCCCTGGGGAGAGCCGCTGCTGTTCTGCACCAGGCTCCCCCATGCAGGACCCCAGGAAATTTTGGGAGGGTTATTGTCCATTGCAGTCTGGGGAAGGGTTAGGCAAATGCTGAACAATTCTGCTTTGGGAGGCTCCTCCAAGGACAATGCTGCCAAACAGGCCTGCAGGGTTTGCGGGGGGGCAGAGTCTTTTTTTGGCAAATGCCCCAGAGCAGGAGCTGCCTTTCTACTGGGGATGGTGATAGACCCTGGGCCTTACAGTGGGACACAAATTAGAGACACTAATGGGTATCAGAGGGCTCAGAACATGCTGGGGGTCAGCTTGTGGACAGGGACTGGTGGTTGGCCTATGGACTCTAAATCCACCTGGAGTTGGGAGTTCTCATTGCCTTGGTGGGACTGACAACACCCAATGTGTGAGCTCCCCCCGCTGGTTCCTCAGCAGCACTGGGTCCAGACACTTCCCCAGGCTGTGGTAAAATTGATGCTGGTGCAAGAACCAACATTTTGGCCTATTTAATGTGAGGTAACTCAGTGTAGCAGCAGTCTCTGCAAGCAGCCATATTAATATCGGTTCTGTTTGAGAGGGCAGGGGACTCTGGTGACTTCTGATCTGTGGAGTAAAGGGCAAGTCCGGGGTGGGAGACCCTGATCTCAAACATCTGAACATATTGCAAGCAATGGGGTTACAGTCCAAAGTGAAGTGTGCGATGTATCGTGTCCTGCCCTCCCCCCCAGTCACAGGGCTAGGGTCCCTGGCAGGTTCTCACTGTGGGCCGTAGTACAGCAGGATGTTTCATTTCCCCAGGGAAGGTGGCAGACACCAGGCTCCTCTTGGATTGCCACTGTCTCTGCACTAGCTGATGTTGCTGTAATACAGTGAGTGACACCTGGGTCCAATGACTACATGGAGAGGACTCCTGTTTGCCAGTGGTATTTGGTTTAATATATTGAGCCTAATTTGTTTTTTTACTGTATAGAAAGCTCATGTAATACCGACTTCCACAATAAAGTATTTTCCTAAGAAACGCAGCAAATCGTCACTTGTGGCCAGAGTCCCTTTTACCGATTCTACTGCCCCTCCGGGCTGCTTCCTTCTCTCTGGGAACAGTCCCTGGGCTGAGGACGGGGCTCTGCGGCATGGCTGGTTGGTGCTAAACAGGCATTTCTCCCAGGGGAGCCTAGGTTAAAACCCCAGTTTGGCTGCAGGCTGAAAGGGTGGGAAAAGGCAACAACGTGGACTTCAGCACAGCCTAGCCGCCAAGTGGGTACACAGGGTCCCAAGTGGGCTTGAACTTGTGCTGCTGAGGCTTCGCTGCACTGGTGCTCCCCTAAGCCACCTGTAATTGAGTTAGTGTCCCCCCATGTGCTGCAATTACCCCTCTGACTGCAGCATTGACAGACGCAGACTTAGCCCTGGATGGACACGGCTCTGGTCCACCAGAAAACTACCATGCTGTTGGCCAGGAGTGGCAGTCTCCAGGCCCAGGATCAAACTGTCCGTGGATGCTGCTGTCATGGATGGAAGCTGTGTGTGGGGATCGTGGAACAGCGACGGGTGCGTTTGACAGCAGAGTTATGGGTGGAGGCTGGGATAGCAGGGGCTTTGGGTAGGGATTGAGGGGCACTGGCAGAGCTGGGGGGGATCCCAGGGCTGTGGGTCGGGATTGAAGGGCACTGGGAGAGCTGGAGGGCTGGGCTGGGCCAGCAGGGGGCTGTGGGTCAGGATTGAGGGGCCCTAGCAGAGCTGTGTAGGGGAGTCCAGGGCTGAGGTAGCAGGGGGCTGTGGGTCAGGATTGAGGGGCACTGGCAGAGCTGAAGCTATTCCCTGCTGACGTGCTTCATGTAGCTCAGGTCCAGGGGTGCTGCAGATGGAAACCAGCTATTTGACATGCATCTGACGAAGTGGGTATTTACCCACGAAAGCTTATGCTCCAGTACATCTGTTAGTCCATAAGGTGCCCCAGGACTCTTTGTCATCTATTTGGTGTTTGTTACAACATGAAGCCAGAAGGTGTGTCTGCACCCCCTGTGCCCTAGTTCCAGCCCCACTGCTCCTGGCCCCGGGAAGCTGCAAGTCTTGGGTGTGATGAGCTGGATGGATTTTTCAGCCAGGAGGTGGCGCTGTTCTCTATGGATGCCAGCAAGGTGCTTCCCAGGTGCCTGAAAGCTGGAGGACCCTGAGCTGCTTTGCCAAGCACCAGCAGCACAATGGGAGCTTGGAAAGGCTGCGGCGTGGCCGCCTCGCAAAGCTTGGGAAGTGTCAGAGCCGACACACAGCCACTGCTCTCCGGGCTGGACCAGGCACTTCGTATCTGTCTCTTTGGAGCCTGACGGCCTTGCTGCTCAGGCACTGCTTCCTGCCTGCGCCATGATAACACCGGGGTGCTCCTGGGAGTGTGCCTACCCTGGGCTGGCCTTGGGCACTGCTCTAGGGATGCCTGTGGTGCCACACAGAGGAGGTGTGACCTGGAGCAAGGGACACTGGGCTGAGCCATGAGGTTGTTTGCAAAGCCCTGCATGGGCTAACGCCATCAGCAGAATTGGCTCTAGAGAGAATGGGTGGAGGGGTTTCCTCTTGGGATGAGGGGATGCAGAAAAGCCCCTATTTAAAGAGAGGGCAGCAGATCAGCATTTCTGGGCTCCCTGCACCGCTCGCTATCCTGGCTGGCAGCGTGTCAGGGTGTAGGAAATGAGAGACTGAGCCCCTCTCCGCTGGCCTGTAGGCTTTAGCTCGCTTTCCTCCACTTGATATCTGAACCCTGCTTAGTCGAAGCGCCCAGAGGCAGAGGTAGGTGTAGCCTTGTGTAAAGGCCTGGGCTGCAAAAACCAGCCCGATCTTTGTTACTCTGGGCCGTGCAGGCCTCCACCCTGAGGGAGCCATCTCTCAGGCAGAGCATACCTTCCAAGGGCAGCATGCCCTGCCTCTGGGGCCAGGGAACGTGTCCAGCAACAATAGGAAGACAGTGGAGGGATGCAGCAATCCAGCCCGGGGCAGAAACCGGCCTTAACAGCTGCAGCCAGGAGCGGGGGTGGGAGGGCAGCTGGGGGCACTCTGTGGCAAAGTCACAAGGAGAGCACTCCCAGTTTATCATCCCTGCTTGGTACCTGGGGGTGGGAGAGAGCAGCCCTTGCTCCAGAATGACGGTACTCTGCATGAAATGGGAACCCAAGGCTCAAATTCCCCAGCACCCTCTTTTTGGGAGGTGGTGGAGGGCAGCAGATGGCTGTGGGTCAGTTCTGAACAGGTCTGTTACCGCAGCGAAGGAGCCCCCTGAGCTCCAGCATCCCTGCCACAAGGCCCTGAGCAAGGATGTGCTTCCAACCCCCTCGACTGCTGCATGTTCCGGGCAAGGGCAATGCTGGGCTCAGCTGGATGAGCTCCCTGCCCCCCAGCCTGCAGCCCATGGCACCAGCCTGCCCCTGGCTTGCCAGCCTTGCCTTTGTTGCTGGGCTGGGAAAGGCAAATAAGCAGGATGGGGGAGACGCTGACCTGGATCCATGGCCCTGGAGGCTTGTAAGGGGGCAGAGTCCTTCTCTGCTTAGTGCTAGATGGGTTCCACAGCTGTGGGATGCCGCCATGAGGGGAGCAGAGCCTGGTCTCTCTTCACACTCAATGGCGCTGGTGAGAATTCACCGTGTGCTTGCTCTGCTTGTAGCCAACAGCCAGGCAGGTGCCCCCTCAGCTTCCACCACCCCGTTACTGTTTGCAGAATGACCCCATCCCAAATTGCCCCAAAATGGCCTCTCCTGGAATACTCACAGATGTAATTCGCTTTGCTGCTCCTTTAGAGAGACCGAACCCGCAGCTTGGTGTCATGGCTGGAGTTAACAAGCGCATCAAAGCAGCGGGCTTAGTGAGAGAAAATGTACAACTAATGTATTTAATGAGAGAGAGGAGTTATAAGTGAGTTCCAGTCTAGGGGATAAAGCTAGAATGGGTTACAAACAAACCCTAGCTCTTGGGTCACGAGGATCGCAGCCTGTGGTCAGAGATTGCATCATCACTGAAATGCAGCTGCTTCTGGGGAGGAGGAACAGCCTTCTAACAGCTCCCAGCATCCATGCATGGCAGCTTAGGGCTGGAAATTAAAATTCCCCAAGAACAGCTTAACCTGTGTGGGTTTTACAAAGCTCTGCATCGCATACACAGATTAGCCGGGAGCTTTGGCTTTTGTTGCAGGTACCAGTGTGGATGTTGGGATGGTTCTGAAACCAGCTGCCTGGAGGATCCAAAACAAAGGTGGCTTTGATGGTGCCGGAGCAGGGCACAGCTGCTCCAGTGAGATGCACTTGGAGAGAGCAGAGTGGGAGAGAGCTTTCAAGTGACTGGGTGCTGCAAAGGACAAAAAAAATAGGAGTAGCCCCCCATGCAGTCCTGCTATACACTGCATATACTCCCATTGATCCCACAGGCACCCTCTGCCAAGGGGCTTTCCTTGCCATCCGTGGGAGCTGGTCAGGATAGGAACGGGGGCCAGTATTGTGCATGTATGTCTGGGTGTGGGTAGCAGGGAAAGGTGAGATGTCCCAGTCAGCAGCTGCTGCTGCTTTTTCTTGGAACATTTCAGTCTCTTCCCGAGAACCTGGAGAGAAGCAGATCACATGGAATCACGACTGAATCCTGCTTTCTGCTCTCCATGCAATGCCCCTGAAATCTGCTTGAGCTGATACAGCTCCCACCCTCCTGCAGCTCTGAAGGACGCAGGGTTTGGAGCGGAGCAGAACGTGTCGAGTGATGGGTAACTGAGCAATGAAAACCTGACAGTGGCTCTAGCTCTGGCCTATGACCCAGGGATGCTGATGGAAGTAGCTGCCTGTCATAAAAGGGGGCCAAGGGCAACTTTGCATGGGATGGAGGGGTCCAGGTGTCAAAGAACGAAGGGACCTAGAGGAGGCAGATATTTCCCATCTAAGGCCAGTGGCCATTCAAACCTGGAAGCACTGCCAGGAACTGTCTACATCAAGTATGTAGACAGCAGAACAGAGGCATTGCTGCAGCTGGGAGTGGAGTGAGGTGCTAATCCAGGGGCACAGCCCCCTTGTGAATGGTACCCTTGTTGCCTTTGCCCTTGGAGCCATTCAGAGTTCCAGCTGTGCACAGCTGTGGGCTGAAGGAGGCAGCAGAAGTGACAACTGCAGCAGGGAGAGTACTCAACGCAGCACACCTGCTCCAAGTGCCTGTTTTGCTGAGTGTGTGAAATGTCCCATACACGCAGGCTTGTGCCCTCTTTCAGCTATCCTGGCTGGCTGGCCCTTTAAGGACAACAGCATGCCAGGGCTAGGATGGAAATCTGCATTCTGCAGCTAAAGAGGGAGGAGCCTGTTTAAAACTGGCCAGCTGAGGCAGGGAGCTGAATAAACAAGGCTCTGCTGCTTAAGCTTTTTCCTTGTTCTCGAATATGCTGAGAACTATCTGGATTACGGCTCTGCCCGGTGGGGGCAGGGGGCAGACGTCCGTGTGCCCATCTCCATTGGCATTCCTAGGGCTGTAAATGGGAGTTAGAAAAGTCTCCTGGGGGGAAGGGAGGTAGCAGACCTCAGCCATGGCTGTGCCAGCTCAGCTGGCAGGATGCGCACAGCCAGAGCCTGCCTCCCCAAGGCGCTGGGCACATGGCGCCCCTGTTGATTTCAGCTGATGTGCTGGGCCCCTCTGAGCATCACCCCCATAGTGTATCGCAGAGGCTTGTCCGATCCCACCGCAGTGCATGAACTGGCCCTTCACATCATCCCCCAGCTGGAGATGGAGGGGGACAGAGCCTGCCATGTGCTTTTCTATAGATCCATGGCTGTAGCATCACAACAGAGTGTCAGGGCCCCAGCCTTGCCCTCCATGCTCAAAGCTGGGAGTAGCTCCTGGGGGTGAGGGGAGCCCTATGTTAAGAGAGTCCATCCCTTATGAGTTGCAGGCCCCTAGGTTGCCTTAAGATGGGGCTGGGCAACTGCCTCCGGCTCCTACCCCAGTGCTGCAGAGGCTGGGCTGCCTCGTCAGTTGCTGAGTCAGAGACACCCCCATTGCCCCTAAAAATCCTGTTGCTTGTGCCAGCTCTGTGTCCTGCTGACATGAGAACATGGTTTGGAAATGCAAATGGTCACGGCCTTACTCTGGTTGTTAAAGCCAAAGGGAGATGAGTTTCCAGTCAAATGCATCTGACACCACCCCACAGGGGCAGCACCGGTTGTTGAGGGCTGATGCCAAGGAGCAACCCTGCAGAGGCCCTAGGGAGATGGAGGAGACTGATTAGGTCTGAAATTCTCACATTCAATCTGTGATGCTCAAGGCTGGCCCTAGACCAAATGGCGCCCCAGGCGAGGAGCATCTTCTTTCCCACCTCTCTCAATTTGTTACATTTAAATATTTTATTTTTTTATTGCATTTGTAGCCCATTTCCTTGACTGACTGGCAACACCTTGCCCCTGGTGTATCTGTGAGGGCCTGGCTGACAATGTTCTAGGAGGTTCGAGGAAAATGTAGTTCTCAGAAAGTCTGGAAGGTTCTATGAGATTCTACAAAGGTCCAGAACATTCTAGGAGGTTCATGGAAAAATGAATCCACACCCAGAAGGCTGAAAACATTGTACTACAAACATTCTATTTTCCCTTTTGTGGCTAACAACCCAAACAGCACCCTGAGCCAGGGGCCCCACAAGCCTGCAACCCAGGTGGTCACCTGCCCCTAAATCCGGCCCTGGTGATGCTGGGCTCCCCACCCCGCCAGCGTTGTCTAAGCTATTGCTTCCCAGCAAGATGGTCACCTGGAGCTGGGGGTTTGGCTGGAACAAGTAGGATCACAAATTCCATTTCCAGGTGGGAAGCGGCCAGAGACTCACCCACTCACTGTGCTGAGCCCAATGGACAAAATTTCCCTTGAAGCACGAATCTTGTGGCTGGAAATCTCTTCCTGGGAGAGGTGGCTCGCACCTAAACCAAAGCCATGTACTGACCATGAAAGGGATATGGCCGGTTCCAGGGGTTTGGCTGCCCCAAGCAGCCACAAAAAAAAAAAAAAAAAAAAAGCCGCTATCTGCAGCAATTCAGGGGGAGGTACTTTGCTCCCAGCAGGAGTGAGGGACCCTCCGCCGAATTGCCACCAAATATGTGAAAGTGCCACCCCTTGCCGGAGTTGCTGCCCCAAGCATCTGCTTGATAAGCTGGTGCCTGGAGCCGGCCCTGACGGCTGGCTAGGCTAGAGGTGGCACTTGAAGTGTGCAAGTGTGAGCTGGAGAGAAAGGTTTTCATGATGTTAACCTGTCAGTGAAAACAGGCCAATAGCCAAGCTGCCTTCTGAGGCATCAGCACCCAGTCTCAAAAGCAGCGCTGGGCTGGGGCATGGGAAGGTGGAACTGGCCAGCCTGGGAGATGAGGTGCCCCCAGTGACACAGCATCGCTGGGGAAAGGCAACGAGAACATTTAGCGTTCTTTCTGTTCCAGTCATGCTAGGTGTATCTAACAATGGGAAGGAACGTGCTGTGTCCCCCATTAAAGCCTGCCAGTTGAAAGCCAGACTACAGCCTGAAATGCCAGCTGGCGCTCAAACAGCCTCTGATCGGAGTGTGAGACAGAGGAAACAGGATAATGAGGAGTGAATTTTCATATTTCAAATGTTACTAAAAACATGTCCTAACGGAAAATGAAACCTCTTTAGTCCTCCTTCATCTGCTTTTAATCTATAATCCATGCACTGGGCACGCTTCCCACCCAGTATGTGCTCCGCTTCCTTGCTACAAGGGCAGCATCCTTCACTGGTATTTGTCTAGCTTCTAGGTGGAATAAATATTATAATGAATTTCTGATTTGTGTTTTAAGGCACATTGTCAGCTAAAAACTCATGTATTGCGCCCAAGCACATTTTGTTATCTAAAACCACCTTAAGAACATAAGAATGGTCAGACTAAAGGTCCAGCTAGCCCAGTATCCTGTCTTCCAACTTTGGCTAATGCCAGGTGCCCCAGAGGGGATGAACAGAACAGGGAACCATCAAATGATCCATCCCCTGTCGCCCATTCCCAGCTTCTGACACCTTGGATTGTTAGAAGTAAGCGAGTATCTAAAATCCAGGTTCCCCCATCCTGCCATTATTTATTCTGTTAATGGTTCATCCTTCTCACCCTCTGCAGAGGGAAACGCTGTAAGTCAGTTTCGCTGTTACTTATAGGCTCTTTCAGTTCCACTTAGCGGCTTTCACGTTCAGCTTCTCGCTGCTCAGTGTTTAGTTTTCACCCACTCCCACGTGATGGCTTTTGTTTAAAATGTTCACGTTTTCTTTGTTAAAATGATGATTAACATTAGAGCAGTGCCTGAGGGCCCCAGCCACGAACAGGGCCCTCTTGTGCCAGGTGCTGTACAGACAAACAGGCTCACATGCTCCAAGGGATGTAGGTTCCTACTATCCATTGAGCACAGGACATCGATGGCCTTTAGGATCCCAAATACCTGGCGGATGGGGGCCCTAGGAAGAGACAGTCCTGCTCTCAAATAGGCTACAGTCTAAGCACACAAACCAGGGGAGGGGAAACAAGCGCAGAGACAAAATGGGACTTGCCTGAGGTCACTGGCAGAGCCGGTAATAGAATCCAGGGCTCCTGAATCCCAGTCTAGTGCTCTGCCCGCTGCGCCACAGTCTCTCCCTGTTAATTAAGACCTTTCTGTTGATGTCAGGGTTTATAAAAGCACAGGCCAAGTTTGATATGACCATGTCTCGAGCAGTGTTTCTCTTGTGGTATCCTTGAGGAAATGCTTGAATGCCAGCAGAGCCCAGAGGATCTGGGAGCAGACATGCCATTTCTTCCATTCAGTGCCCCACAAATTATGGGTATGATGTAAACGATCTCCCCCCTGTCTCGCTCACTCCAGACTCCCTCTCAGCTTGGCCTGGATTCGGCCTCAGTACAGTCAGTGCTGGTTTTGTTTAGACCTACAGGACTGGGAGGGAGCTGGCAGGGGAGCCACAAACATGCAGGAAGGTTTGGAACACACTTTAAAACAATAACTGGCTCAGTTCAGTTGGGAGAACGGATGCTTGTGGGAGACCAGTTACTGAGCCAAGTTACCCTGGCACAACCCCACTGACTTCAGCTTGGCGAGCAATGGCCTCAAGAGAACAGGGGCTGCTCACTCTGACTAAGCAGCGAGGGCACAAGAGAAAGGAGGGGGTGAAACGGGTGCAAGACCAATCCCGGTTAAATAGTAGGAAGAACATCCTGAGGGGACATCTCAGCACTGGTGCAGGGTGGTGTGGGGTGAGTGTTAGCAGAGAGAACCCAGGGGTGGGGTTGGTTTGGGGCTATGAAATAACTCCACCCATAGAAGCAGGGAGGAGAAGAGGTCCAGCCAGTCTTTCCAACCCAATGGAGTGTAGTCTGTACGTTTAATTTAACCCTGCCAGCAGGATCTGGCCTCGGTGGGCAGCCAGCCCCCATCTGAGTCCCTGACAATCATGGGATTGTCAGTTCAGAGGCCAGGCTGGCACCAGAACCAGGCAAGTTATGGAGCAGATTCCCTCTGTGTCCACAGACTAATTTACCCTGGGAAAGAGCATGTGAAAGAGAATTCCTCTCCGGCCTGCCCCTTCCTTCCATCCTCCTCGTTCCCTCCCTTTGCCCCAGCCGCAGAGGGCATAACCAGTGGTGCTCTGTGCCCAGCGGGGATTTTTGCAGCACAGAGAGAGGGCTGGCTCCCCTCCATAATTACTGCTCAGTTGTTTATCTAGCATTAGCTGAGCTGCTGGAGCATTTGCTCTTGCTGAATAGCTGCTGCGAGGCTGTTTCTCTGCTGTATTTCAGGCGATGCCTGGGGAGCAGGGTGATGGCCAGGCCCTGCATCGGGCAGCTCCCAGACCCAGCTAAGCCAGGTTTACGGAAGCTATGCGAGCCCAAGTAATTGTAGCACCTACCAGCTGAGCCTGGGATGATGGCACCTAGTGAGCGGAGCTCACTAAGGGTCCTACCAGCTCTGTCAAGGAAGTGGGGTCCCATGCACCAGCTCACTGGTGCTCCTACCACAGTGGCCAAGGCTGGTGACACAGCTGAACCCAGCACGGTGCAGCTCCTACCAGACTGGCCTGGGAGAGGTGGCTCCCACCTCAGACCAGCTCCGCCGGCGAGAGGCTCAATTTGGCCGATTAGTCCCTCAGGCTGGGGCTGTTTGAACGAGAGAGGGACAGCAGCTACCCCGGCTTCCTGCCCCCGCCTTTGCGTTCACTGCTTGTGGGTGAATTGTGTCTCGACTGGAGGGGTTATTCATTGAGTCAGTCAAGTGAGGTGGTTGATCTCCACCCTGACTGGCTGACTGGGACATTAGGAGGCTAACGATCAGCGACATACGCACAATGCAGTTCTTGGTGCCAGTCATCATTATCTGAAAACTTATGCAAACCTCGGCTTCACAAGCACTTTTCCAAAGAGCTCACCCATGTACTCATGATGGGATCCGGGACGCCACGAACTGCAGTGACATGCTCGGTGCTTTTCCTCACAACTGTACCAGCAGCTCAGTTGTCTCAGCATGGGACAGGAGATGCTGGCTCGCAGCAAGGCTAGCCGGAGTGTGTGTGGGAATTCCTCTAATCAGACGAGTCTATGACCAGAGAGGCACCAGGCTGCCTTCCTTGTTCTATGCCAAGCTTTCCCCATCATCGTCCCCCACCCCTTTACTTCCCTTCCACGCTGGCACTGTGATCCATCTGTGGGGATAATGCCACATAGCAGGGATGACAGGCAAGATATGGACCCTGCTGAGTGGTGAGGGCTCCACTACGCTGTGGCGAGGCGTGATGCTGGCAGTTCCCTTCAGTGTGGTGCTCAATGGGTGACACCAGGGCCCCACGAATCTCTGCAGTTCTGTTGTGATGAGGCACCTCAAGACTCATCACACGAATGCTGCCTCCTCGGAGAGCTGGAACGAGGTGAAGCTGTTAAGGAATCCCATGGCTCCTGGGCCAGCTCCAGGACCTGCACAAGATTGGGGCATGGATGCGTCTTTTATACGTCTAGGTGAAGCCAATTGCAATGTTGATCAAAGCAGAGGCCCTGGTAAGGTATGGGCAGGGTACTGATGAGACTTTGCTGCCGAAAGGCTAGTCAAGGAGTGGGTTTAGATGCAGGCAGGTCAGAGACTTGGGCTGGGAACGACACTCCTCAGAGACAGTCCGGGTTTGAGAGGGAGTCTGAAAGCTCCTGGGAACAGTGCTGGTGATGGAGGAGAGCTGGGTTTAGAGATGTTCCAGGTGGAGGCATCTGCTGAGGACTGCACAGCGATGGTGCCAGGTGCCTGGCAGGTGAATTGGTGCCTGTGTAACTAACCCATTGGTCAGTGTGTGTTCCATGCCCCACCCTGTGCCCGACCCACAGCGGGGGTGAGTCTGTCCCAGCTCAAGCTGGAACACCTGGGCCTGCCACTCAAGCTGTAAAGAAGTGTGTTTTCAGTAGAGCTCTCTGCAGTTCAGCAGAGCCACTCCATGCAAATGATCACGTTCAGAGCGAGTGGCCAGAGCATAGCCAAGGGCATGAGACTCAAGCATTGGAAGTGCCGGTGGGTGTTTCCTGACCAGAGTGGGGCCACGGATCCGCTTGCTTTCTAGCCACGCAGAAATTAATTTTGCCCAGATGTGCCGGGCAGGGTTGGGGACCGAAGGCCCAGTCACACCCGCGGAGGAAGGGCAGCTAACGGACAGTGACAGGACTGAGGTCTCGCTGTTTGGCTGGGAGAACCATGTTGCTCTGGGTCCTCGATCCGCTGCCCTCTAGCGCCCCCGGGAGGAAGGCTTGCTGCTGAGCATATGCATTGCCATTGCCAACTCTGCTGATGCGCATAGTCAGTTGGTCATAGCGGTATCATCTGGAGTGGGGAGACCTATCCAGTCCCACTGCCAAATGGAGAGAGAGGACATCAGGACAGATCCTCTGTGCATGTTATAGGTGTCTCTCCTGTGCCCATCACTGCTGAATCTAGGCCCCTAGCAGGGATGGAGCTAAACTAGACACAAGGGGCCTGAGAGGAGACGCTCAGGGTGAAGGAAGGATTTGTTACGCCCTACAAGATGCCAGTGATTCCCTATGACAAGGTGATTACAGCCAGCACAGAGGACCCTCTGAAACTGATCATTGCTGATGAATTCCACAGGGACCTCACTGTGGGCATACCCTGGCTTGGAACAGGAAGGCAGCTCCTGGCTTGGCAGAGCTTGATGAAGGAGCAACCAGAGATCTCACTGCCAATGGCATAACGCTACGGTGCTGGATTAAAGGGCAGATTAGAAAGTGTTTTCATCCTGGAATCCAGGGGTTGCCAAGTGGGGGTGGGGGCTGGGGCGGGGAGGAGGCCCAGAAAGACATGCTCGACTCCTGGCAAGAGACACGGTGCACTGGGGGTAGAAGGGCCAGCAGAGAGGGGGAACCTGTCCTGGAAGGCTGTGCTGTGAGACAGTACTTGGGATACTGCCCAAAGGCACACAGCCTGGGCAAGGGGCAGGCGTGGAGAAGGGCAGCGGCCAGGGAGGGAGGCTGCAGCACATCCGCTTACAGAGGTGGTCATCACTGTTTTAAACTCAGACTCACACCCGTGCTGCCCCCTCTGTGCGCTCTAGCCAAGGTTATAGGCACTGGGTCTGGTCTCAGCCAAATACCTGCTGTAGTCCGAGGCCACTGCACTGCAGCCATTAACCACTTGCATTAAATACAGAATCTGTGACAAACAAAGTTTAACTGAACTTCTTTTCTGGACCATCTGCCTTGCAGGAGCCTTGGTTGATGGGGACTTTCTCTGGCAATTAGCCTCTTAGCTCACCAGCCCCAGGGGCAAACACTCCGGAAGGGTCCCCGGCTACTGAGGGTCCTGCAAGGCAGATGGCCTGGAAAAGAAGTTTGGTTGAACTTTGTTTTGTTTCCACCCAGTTTTATGCACATGGGGCGTTCATGTCATCACCCTGTTTACTTGGCTTCACTGGAGCATTAAGCCTGGTACGTTAGTCAATCACGTTGAACAATAGGTTTCTCAGCATCTTGTTAGCCCATTATAGACTCAGGCATTCCTGGCAGCTTTTTCTCATCTCCACACTTTTAATATCTGACCATTTAAAAAATAAAATGACACAAAGGCAAGTGGACTAATGTCCCTGGCCATCGTGGCTACAAAAGTGGAAAGTTAGAAAGTAATCAGGACTCTATTTAAAGAAACGGAACTTGCTCACCTCTTCCATGTTATTAGCTGCCAAAGCCTGATGTGTTGTGCCTGCCAAGGCCAAAGGAAGGAGAGGGGAAGAGGAGACCGGACCAGGCACTTCAGAGCCTTGGCTTTGAAAGGGAAATATCTGAGCAAGTGTGGGGCTTGGGAAAGGGAGCCAGGGGCTAACCCCCAGTGCAAATTTCTACTGCGGCTCTGCCAGTGCACATCAGGGACGGCCCACAGTAGTCCCACTGGGCCAGTAGTGGGCTCTCCACACACCACTCTGCCAGCGCTCCTCAGGCCTGGTCCATAGCCCTGGCCACCCCAGCACGGTGCTCTGCTGACTCCCCTCCAACCTGACCTGCAGCCCCCTGACCTGCCAGTCACATCCTGCTGCTGTGCCCCCAGATCTGCCCATGCCCCTCCATCCTGACCTGCAGCCTCCTGCCTGTCCCCATAGCATTCCACCCCTGTGCCCCCAGCTCTGCCCATGCCCCTCCATCCTGACCTGCAGCCTCCTGTCTGCCCCCATAGCATTCCACCCCTGTGCCCCCAGCTCTGCCCATGCCCCTCCATCCTGACCTGCAGCCTCCTGTCTGCCCCCATAGCATTCCACTCCTGTGCCCCCAGCTCTGCCCATGCCCCTCCATCCTGACCTGCAGCCTCCTGTCTGCCCCCATAGCATTCCACCCCTGTGCCCCCAGCTCTGCCCATGCCCCTCCATCCTGACCTGCAGCCTCCTGTCTGCCCCCATAGCATTCCACTCCTGTGCCCTCAGCTCTGCCCATGCCCCTCCATCCTGACCTGCAGCCCCCTGCCTGCCCCCATAGCATTGCACCCCTGTGCTCCCCACACTCAGAGATCTGCTGATGCCCCTCAATCCTCAATAAAAACACAACACTCAGAACAGACCAGGGGAAGAAGGGCTACTGGAGAAGAACCTTGTTAATGGGGAGCAGAGCTTTTCCAGTACCTGTAGTGCTCTCACCCCCACACCACCCCCATCTTTGCTGCTAATCCAGACACAACTGCGTCGGAGCCTGTGCTGATTTGATCATGTGGACAAATGAAGCACCCAATAAACACCAGAGAAAAAGAGGAGATGTTTAAGTCACAGGCCAGTGTTGGCACAAGCACAAATGGCTAGAAACTGGCCATCAACACGTTTAGGCTTGAACTTAGGCGACTGTTTCTGACCATCAGAAAAGTGAAGTTCTGGAACACTGTTCAAGGGGAGCAGTGGGGGGAAAATCCTAACTGACTTCAAGACAGAGCTCAATACGTTTATGGAGGGGACGTTGTGATGGGACTGCTTACAATGGCATATGGCCCATCCGCGACTCCTATTAGCAAATATCTCCAAAGGCCAGAGACGGGAACCTAGATGGGGAGGGCTTTGAGTTACTACAGACAATTCTTTCCAAGGTGTCTGACTGGTGGGGCTCACCCACATGCTCAGGGTGGAGCTGGTTGCCCTATTTGGGATGGAGAAGGAATTTTCCCCCAGGTCAGATTGGCAGAGACCCTGAGGGGTTTTCACCTTCTTCTGCAGCATGGGACAGGGGTCACCTGCTGGTTTGAACTAGAGTAAATGGTGGACTCGCTGTAACACAGTCTTTAACAGAAGATTTGAGGATGTCAGTAACTCAACCAGAGGTCAGGGGTCTATTACAGGAGTGTGGGGGTGAGGTTCTGTGGCTTGCGATGGGCAGGAGGTCGGACAAGACGATCACAATGGTTCCTTCTGGCCTTAAAGTAAGTCCCCGAGTCTGTCCCTGTGGTCGGCCCCCTGCACCTGTGCTTCCATGGGCAGCAGAGCCAGGCGGAGCCAGAATTGATCTGTAGGGTCTTCCCCAGGCTCATGGTGAAACATCCTAGATGAGGAGGCTGCCCCCCCTCCCCGCTCTGGGGACCCTGCCCGGCAGCCAAGGGGCACCCCCCGGCAGGCAGCCAGACACTGCTCCTTGAGTAGCAGCAGCAGCAGCGCTGGGGCCCCCCTCAGGGGGCCCAGCCAGGCACCGGGGCTGCAGGACCCTATAAGGAACAGCCAGTCCCTGCCCCCCAATGTATCCACACCCCGCTTCCTCGGTTCACCCTATTCCATAACCCCTCCCCCCCACGACAGACCCGCCCCTGTCACCAGCCCTCAGCCAGCCGAGGGGATTCAGGTGCCCTGCCAGGGATCGCTCCGTGTCCGTCCGTGCGCCCTAGGGGTGCCCGGGGAGGGGACTCGCCGGCGGAGCGCGCCCCGGGTCTGGGCCGGGCAGCTCCGCCCTGCCCGGGGGCTGGTCCCGGCCTCCC